>NW_008618523.1:0-18900 GCF_000691845.1 Merops nubicus
TGTTCCTTACACACAGGATCCTGAACTTATAGTTCCTAAGATGTTGAGATGTTAGGAACTATAAGAAACTGTAAGACATTAATACATAATGCATTATGTGTGACGTACATTAAACAACATTTTATTCAGGTATTTATATTTCAGTTATTCAAAAAAGATTCCAGTGATCTCTTCAGAAACTTCAGGCTAGGAACTGACGCTGTTGGTGACCTTGACAAGTACTTTACTTCATGGGCTGCTGGAGTTAAATTGGAAGGGCTTCTTAACAGCAAACTACAGTAAGATAATTCTAGTTTTCATAGCAATAACCATTCAACATGAACAGTAACATTTTTAGTATTAACAGAGTACAGTATTTTAGGTTCCTCTCTTTAATGAGTTATATTCAAAGCATAACTGGAACTAGACATATTTCATATGGTATATAGATTGTTTATGAACTTATATAAGCATCTATACATTATTTGAGTATGCGTAAAAAGCACATTCAAATGCATACAGTACAGAAATTCTTGCCACAGACTTTGTGAAGATAAGATTAGTTAGGCTATGACTTCAACTTTGGACTTTCTCTGTCATTTTTCTGTGCTGCAACTCTATCACAGTAATAACCACATTTCCAGTTGGAAGACAAAATAATGATTCAATGTAACTGAATGTGTGAAATTAGAACATTAATCCTACTATTATTTTCCCATTGTAGCTTTCCTTTAGCAAAGCAGATGAGTATGTTGGATTTATCGCTGTATTTTGGAATTTTTTCCACTCCCTGATTAGTTCCACTGCTACTTCCTACTGTGGGGAGAAACACTGCTGGAGTTTCTCCAGAGGTAGTAGTTGCTCCAAAGCTAACCTACAGTGGCTCCATGAGTTGATCTTGGCTTAATACCAGATGCCTACCCAGACACTCTCTCACTTCCCCTTCTCAGCAGAACAGGAGAAGAAAACAAAGTGAAAAAAATCCTAAGTTGAGATAAAAACAGGAAGATCATTTGCCAATTACAGTCATGAGCAGAACAGATTCAACTTGGGAAAACACTGGTTTAGTTTATTACCTATTAGAAGCAGAGCAGAATAATGAGAAACAAGACAAAACTAAAAACAACATCCCCCTCACGGCCCCATCTTCCCAGGCTCAACTTTGGTCCTGCATTCCCAACTCTTCTACCTTCTCTGTCTGTAGTAAGTGCATCCTGATGTGAAATGGAGGTTGTGGTCATTCTGTAACACTTTATCTCTGATGCTCCTTCCTCCCCACACTGTTCTTCTGCTCCAGATGTGGCACACCCCGCTCGAAAGAGAATACAGTCTTTTAAGAACTTCTCCAACGTGGATTCTCTTCATTAGGTACAGTCCCTTCAGGAACAGACAGCTTCAGCAAGTCTCCCACTGGCTGCAGCTCCTGCCAGAAGCCTGCTCCAGTGGGAGGTCTCCACGAGGTCACAGCCTCCTTCAAACACACACAGACCTCCTCCAGAATGGGGTCCTTGATGGGCCACAGGTGGATATCTGCTCTGCCATGGTCCTCCGTGTTCTGCAGGTGGACAACCTGCATCATCACAGTCTTCTCTGGGGACTGCAAAGGAATCTCTTATCTGGCACCTGGAGCACCTCCTCCCATTCCTTCTTCACTGACCTTGGTATCTACAAGGGCTGTTTCTCACATTTTTTACTCCTCTCTCTCATGGTTCTTGTGCAGGTTTTTTCACACGTTCTTAAATGTGTTATTACAGAGGCATCAAGAGTGAGTCTGCTTTTCAGTCTTCTAGAACTGGCAGTGTCCAGCATGGGCAGCCCTGCCCTCTCCTTCACATAGGTTGCCCCTGCAGCCCTCTGCTACCACACCTTTGCCACTTAAGCATAATACAAATTTTACTGAGTTGCATTGTATGACAGACCCTGATTGTCCTTGTATATTGAAAACTTTAGGAGGAAGGAAGATAATAATATAGTTTGCAACTTTAAAATTAATTAGGAACACTGGAGAGAAAGAAATTCCATTTCTAGAGCATATGTATACTACAACCAGCTGAATTCACACACAGATGACACTGCTAAAACTATTCAAATTTGGGTAAAAATCATAATTAAAATTGTTCCTGGTTTAACAATATTTTCAAAGCTGGAGGTGAACTGTTGCACTTGTATAGTAATGTGCATTTTATATGCCTACAAATAGCCATTGTACATACACAATGCAGATATTTATTCATGCATGAGACCTAGCAGAAAACTAGCTGGCTATTTGCTTATGCAAACATGTTGTTTATGCATTCCTCAACTGGGAATTTGCTCAAAACATGGCCATGTGTTACTGTTTAAGCTAATTGTGTACACCTAACTAAGCTTATGACTCTAAAAAGGCAGAAGAGATTTCTTCCCCACAGTGCCTCAGAATGTGTCAGCATCAGTAATACTGTTTCACAAGAATTTTCCTGAAAATTAACTTATGATGTGTCTTGTGAGTTCTTATCCATTAAGTTTAGTTTAGGCTAAACTTCCAAGTCTGTTGTTCATACAAAATGGAAGAATATATGCAAGCTGCCTTCAGTCTAAAAAGCTTCCAGAACACAGCTTGTAAGTAAAAGAACCATTCAAACATTTGCAGGTCATAAACATTTTCCATCATCTAATCTCTAGAAATAGCATTCTGTGAAATACCAAAACAAGCAGCTGTAGGATGTTTCTTTGATGTCAGAATTAGAGAGGTTCAGTAAATTTATGACCAATATTCTTCTAAAACAGTAGCTGAGCCAAAACCTATGATCTGTTGTTCCTCTATGTGTCATTTTTGTCACAATAACAAATGTGCTGCATATACCTGTTTTTTGTTTATTATGTATGCCTTACCCAGGAAATATCTCGTGATACATTCTGTGTAGGCCTGGGAGAGGATTTTCAAATGTGCGTGATGAAGTCTAAGGAGAGGAAGCCTAGCCTAGCATGACTTATGAAATCTTAACAGAATGGCAGTTTATTTTTGCATCTTACCAGGAGTGCACTGAACACAAGGATAGACTGTATGGCATAATTTGTTTCAATTAAAAGAAATTTTCTTTAATAAAATGAAAAGCTTTTTCATAAGATCACACAAAGGGTGCAAAAGCTAGTGATTAATTACAGCTTGTGCTGTGAACTCCAGGTAGCCTACTGCCGTAACCTTTTGAATTGGAATCATTGCCCCGTAAGGTATTCATGAAGAAAGAAAACTATGATTTTAGTCTGTAGCACGGTATCTTAATAGTCCTTGGATATATTATATAATGAGTCCCGCACCAATACTTTTTTCCCTTTTAACCTACACAAGGTACAAAGGTAGCAGAAATATTTTTAGTGCTCTTCTTTTTTGACTGAAATGAAGGATTTATCTGTGTTATAATCCATTTTTCATCTACAAAATGTCACATTACTTCCTTCCATTTTGTATATATACCAGGAAAAATTCCCCATTTGCTAAATTTGTTTTATATGTGGATATTATACAGCTCTCTTTTTAATAACCCTTAGAGTCTGCCGATTTAAAAGATTCACATAATCTAGGGGTAAATGAGATCTTAACAGGAAGATTAAAGGATCTTCATTCCTTGCAATTCATATAATTTTATGCAGAATGCCAGTTGACCTACATTTTGAAAGAGTAAGATAGCTTGTTTCAAACTGTAGATAATACATTTAGAAGCTTTCAGGTATCTTAGTAATGCAGTGTAATGAAGCCACTAATTCCTTAAATGAAAATAAATTGTAGAAGTATCCACTCTAGGAAGATCCACTGAGAGAAAAAAGAAATGCTGGAGTTAGGATTTCTTAGTTATAAATTTTCAAGAGAATGAGGAACACTCCAGGTTCGGAGTCCATTGGACTCATACAGATTTTTATTTTTTTTTTTTTACTGGTTAAGTGTTTGGCTTTTTTGAGATATGTGCGTTAACATCTGAAAGCAGTCATATTTTTTCATGTCAGACCTGAGATGTTCCTATTTCTACACCATCTTTTAACCAGACTCCAAGACATACTGTGCCTAAGTCCTGAAGTTTTTACCTTGTCATTTTATTAGAATGACATTTTTAAATTGTAACTTAAATGGTTGTTCTCTGCTTTTTGGTGTTTGCATAAGGGACTAGAACTGTTAATTTGTTCAGATTTGTATCATAACTATCTGAATTTCCTGTCTCTCTCTTTTATTATCAGTGATCAGTTCGTAAAACTCTTGAAGATCCTTCCAGCTAGCACATAAATTGTAGGAAGAGGAACAGAAAAGGGGTCCTGGAGCTGATCACCTGTTAAAATACCATAGGGAGTGGCAGCAAGAACCATACTAAGAAAGGGGTAGAAATGTTTTCTTTTGTTTCATCATCAGGAACACCAAGAGGTATCACTTATTACATGTCATCCTGTAAGCCTGCCAATATTTCTAGGGCCCTCTCCATATATTTTGTATTTAGTTACGCAGTAATTAATACCTTTTCTAAGGTCATGTTATATTAATTGTCAAAGAGTTTTAAGCCATCCTACTATACTTAGCAACTGAAATGGACTAAGAACCTCCATATGCCCTGTTTTTACATCTCAGGTGATAAGTGGTCACGTCTTAAGTTGAACTAGACAAGTTTTCTGTAATTATGTGAATGTAGCTCCTAACTTATTCAGTAAAAAAAAAAAAAATTACTTGTGAAGTACAGTTCAGATGGGATAGCAGTCTTTCCCATTTGTACAGTGGGACAGCTGGTAAAGAAATATATTGGTTTTAACCTCCCAAAATGTAAGGCCAGTGAAAGACATTTGTTGTCTTAAGAGGAAAAAACGGATTATGTTGCAGCTTGATGTTGCTTATGCTTCATCTGAGCATTAGCATACTTTCCTCTAGGTTTCTTTGATCTTTCCTTGTTTACCTCAGGTTACTTCAAGACTTATGCTTGAAATGATTCGATATAGTCCACTGGAAAGGTAGTGTTGTGAATTTTTGCTGCTGCATACTTTTTCTTAGGCATTGAAACTCTACTGCAATGTCTAAGATGAGTGGTGTCACAGCTCGGGCACTGTAGATGGGAGTCAGAAGGGGTGATGAGAAAGCTAAACCCTTGGACTTCCAGTCAAGAATAGCTACAAACATGGAGTCATGAAACTCTACAGACAACTGTTCTGTCTCAATCCCCACTCCTTTAAAAGAAGCATGTTTTAACCGTGTATTGTGTAGAATCACTTTAATTCCTAACTCCTTGGTTTTTTCTTGTTGTTTTAATACCATGACATTTTCAAATGCTAAACAATGTATGTGTTTACCACTACTCATATTTTACATAGCCAGTGCAAACTGACATTTCTGCTGTGAAATAAACAGTGGGGAACAGGAGTTTTGGGGGTTCATCCTGCATGTGAAATCTTTTATCAGATTCAAGAAACAGCTGCTTAAGTAAAATCTTCTAATCTGGGTGGTTCTGTGATAGCATTTAACTAGTCACAGATACTTTAAGTGATGGGCAGGAATTTAATTATTTTCTTACATCCAAAATCTGTCCTAAAACCTTCCTCATTTACATTGTGCTTCACTAGTGCTAAAATGGTATCAAACACATGCATTCTTATGCACAGTCTCACTTCTGTGGTGTCACAAGTAAAACGTGAAAATAAATATCTGTGTGACCCAGAATTATTTGGCTTTAACTCACTTTTATAGCCATGACCCAGTCCTCCCTTTTGTTCTTTTTCTGCCACACATTACCTATGTGATCTTAGATGTATTACACTGTCTTGCAGAGCTTCATGTCCTGTCTGTCAAACACTGGTAATGGTGCTTCTTGCCTCCCACATCTGTCACATTTGTTTTGATGGCTAGCAATTTGAGAGAGGGCTGTCAGGCACGGCATCTGCACAGTACTTAGCACAACAGGACCTCACTATCTGAAACCTTACGTGCTTCTGGAATGCAATCAGTAAAGAGCAATATGTAATAAATCTTGCCTAAACCCTCCCGGAGGACTTGCGCTTTCTATTGCGTTTTAAGTGAAGGCAGTGAAGGCACGGGAATTTAGTGGGAGAGACAAACTTTCTATCTGCAGAGCAAGTGAAAAGAGGTGCATTTTTCTCAGTCTAGCATCTGCCTCACCTCTGGCTTGGAGGATTGACTTTTCTAGGTTGAAGGGCAGTTTATTTTCAAGACTCATTCAGCCTTGGCCTCTCAGCCATGGTTGCAATCAAAGATGTCAATCAGCATTAGCTGTAATTGTTTTATGATAGAGAACTGGAATGAGGCCACCAATTCATTTCCTATAGGCCACAAAGCAGCCATCTAATTGTCACAATTTTCGGTTATTGCTGACCTCAGGCAATTTCAAGCCGCTATCTAGAGGTAAAAAGCTCCCTGTGTCATTACCTGGCAATAAAGCCGTCTACACCTTTCAATTCTCACTTCTGAAAAGATCTTGGGCCTGCCTATGCTTTCTCATGTGCTCACAGCAGCCATATAATACAGCAGAAAATGTGATCAGTGAGGCTCAGGTTTAGTTGGTCCAGCTGTCACCTGACCTTTTCACAGCTTTTTCCTGATATGTGGCCCAAGGAACCATAGTGGCTTTAAGCCATCTGAATCTCACCCAAAGAGGGAATTAATATTTACAGAAAATGTTTCAACAAGTAACTGCAGATTTTTTTTATTGCTGTTTTGGGGACTGGTGTTCCAGAAGTGTAGCAGTAGCAGGTCACTTTCTATTAACTTGGCATTAGCTTGATAGTAACTCGATATTGGCTTGATATTGTATTTGGGAGCACTTACTCTTTAGGGAATGAGGGGAAGGCCATTGTTTTTGTATGTGGGTTGTTTTTTCTCACAGTGAAATGTTTGCTGAGTGGTTGCTTTTGCATTTAGTTTTCCAGTTTACTTAGAAAAGTGTTTGAAAAGCTCATAAAAAAATTCACCCTGAGAGACACTCTTCAATATAACCCATGATATTGTTGTCTTCTTTCTGGTCCCTCTATTGTACTTATATGGTACAGCTATCAGAGTTTCCTAAACATAATTTCATTGTTTTCAAAGGTAGAGTTGCCAGTATCTCTGGCTACATTTACTAGTATTTTATTGCAAAAAGAGATCAAATAAAATGAAAAAGAATGGCATAAGAAGTAAGATACTTTCTTGTGTAAGTAAACAGCAGGATTTGAGCTTCCGATTATTTTGGATAAAAAGACAGACTACAGTCAACATTATATTTTCTTTTTTCGTGTAACAAAGAAAAAAAAATCCAATATAATAAAGCTTCAGAACATTTGATGCTGATTTTATATGGGTACATATATTCCAGCCTGTCATTTTTTTAGGTTATTATTTTGTCTTGCTTATGAGTAATAAAAATAAGAGTAGAATAGCATGTAGGAAATCTTGTGAGAAACTAAAATGTCATAACAATTTTCTGTGGTTTGTAAAATTAACATAAACATCAGACATAACACCATGTTGTTCTTCTATTTACTTTTTTTTTTTTTCCATAATATAGCATGCAGATGACACTAAAAAAAAAAGAACAAAACAACTGCCCTCCAAGAAAAGTTTTAAGGCAAAATCTGTGGTTTGCAAAACCAAAAATGACTGAAATATTCTTTGGAAGAATTAAGTTACATTTGTCTCAGAAGTTGTTTTAGTAGTTGGAAGGAAGTAGGCAGGGAAATACAAATCCAGTGGATGTGGAGGCTGGGAGATCACAGCTGCATATAGTATCCTTTCCTGTTTATCCTTCCTGCAGTCACTCATAGAGACAGAATAGTAGACTTGGATGTACCAGTGGGCTGACGTAGTAGGATGCTTTCTGGATACAGGAAACAGAATCTTTTGAAATCTTCTCATCACTAGCTTCTAAAACTAAAGTACAGATTTACTTAATTTATTTTAATGCATTTTATTAGGTCAAAATGTTCTGCTTCTGTATATTACTTTGCCTTTTCTCCACTCCACAGAGATGTTGTATCCTTTTGTTATTTATTGTCTTCAATTTAAGATTTTCTTTGTCTTTAGGCATGAGTTACAGTTTTAAAAAAGGCAGCCGGATAAAAACAAGAAACCAACTCTAGACCTTATTAAACAGACATAAGCTTCTTGTCTAAGATCTCCACCCACTGAAACTGAACTTTTGCAACCAAGCATATACGCCACAATACAGCATTTAGATCATAAAAAGCATTTATGAATGGAAAAATAACATTTATTTTTAAAAATATTTACTGCCTTATCCCATAATGTCTTCTGGATTTTTTGAAGTCTTTTGGTGGGAAGTAGAAACTCCAAATAGAGTGTCCATAATCTCATAAAGTGATGGATGATTTCTGGTTGACAGAGGTGGATGGAGAGTCAGAAATAAGATTAAACAGTATTTTTACTGACACAAATCACTTTTTGCCTAGCACTTTTCTGTCTCTTACTTCCTCTTTACTTTGTTCTCTGTCAGATGCATGGAAATTAAAGGTTGGATAGCTTTTCTTGAACCAAAAGTTTTAAAAAGTATAAGCAGCTTTAAATGTCACTGCATTTTGAGTGGCTGAAGAGTGAGAAAATGAAACAGTGTGAATTCAGATTTTTAGTCCTTTTTAAGAGAATAGAAAAGATTCCTATTGATTTCATCAGCAAGATCTTCAGAAGTCTCTGATACAGTGGTATAATACAACCACAGAAGGGAACAAGAAATGCTTCTTTTCCTCCCTCAATTCTTGAATCATTTGAAGTTCTTCTTGCTTGTAACTTAAATAGTAGTTTTAAGAACAAATCTCTGGAATGGAACTGAATTCTAGCTCAGGAAACTCATGCTGGTTTAGATTAAGGATCTGCTAAAAATAATCTTTATTAATAATCATATAATGAGAAAGACTGGGAGGACTGATACGGATGTCTAAAGGGACTATCTTTACTTTTGTTTTCCTTGATCTCAGGAATGCATGTGTAGTCTTAGGAGTGCCATGAGGAAAAACAGTGGCAGTTTTGTAATGCTGGCTTAAGCTGTGCTCACTTAAGACTTCTATCCTGTCTCTTTACTGCCCTGTTAGCCTGACTGTGGCATCATTTAGTATTAAAGATGCTTCAGGTCTGCAAGTGCCTAGTACGTCAAGCCTGAGAATCTTTATTACATCCCTGATTTCCACTCATATGGCCAAGACTTGTCACTCTCAGGTTGAAACACTACTTCCATGACTTCAGTAATAACTTAGGTAAGTACAATAACAACACAGAACCTGCACACAAAAAGATATCTGAACTGGGAACCATGTTTTTCACTAGGAAGGTCATCGATTCCCTTGACAGGACTGAAAGAAAATGTATTTATTTCTTCCCTTATCTTAATTTTACCTTCTGCAAACAGAAAAGTTCTACCAGTCACGGGTAAAAAAAGGGACTTCTCACCTCACAGTGCAGTGATTATTAGAATTCCACTCTGACAGCATGGTCTGAGCTTTGGGAGAAGAGATCCTTCTGCTACTCATTTAAGAAAATGGGCCTGATGCTTCACATTTTCCTATTTATGCAGTCCTTTATATCCAGATAAAAGCAGGTATAAAATGCAATCAGTGCAGTCTTGTTCTCTTACATCTGCTTTGTACACGCATAAATCATGCATGAGTTCCTTAGTAGTGGAGAATCAGGTCTGAAATATCTATGTTTTATGGACTTCGTTAGTTTCCTGTGGGTCGAAGCAAGGCTGGGAGAAAAAAAAAAAGAAAAATAAAAACCCAAACCTGTTAATCTGAACACTGGGGAAAAAACAGTACTTCAAGGAACTCCAAGCACATAATTGCTGCAATCTGTTGTGTAATGTATCTCATGAGCTTTGAAACTTCCCCTGCCCAAGTTCTCAATGCTCTGGTGTTAATCCTCTGTGCAGGGACAACATTAGCCACCACTTTGCTTGGCCTTTCTGTGGATAAAACAGATCAGAAGCACAGAAATGTGCTGGTGAAAACCTTCTCCCTCTACCATTTCACGTAGCACCAGACAAACATAGGTGACACAGTGTGAGTTACTGCAGTACTAGTCACAGATTTCCTGGGGAAGTGTATGACCATAGTCTATTCTGCTTCTCACGTGCAAAAGTTAATTTTGAAGAGTGGAAGGTGAAGCAGAGGAGAGGAAAGGGGAGGGCTGAGTCTCAGCTTTCCTTTGGTGTCTTTTTCATGGAAGCTCCTGAGCTTCATATCTCATAAAATATTCATTGCCTTGCTTGAAGAATAAAACAACATGTATGTGTCTGTTCCCAGACTTTAGGAATGAGAGAAATTCCTCCTGGATATGATTTATATTCATTGTGTAAGCTTGTCTGTGGTTGGTAAGTCAATGGGAATAAAGATGGAGTGGAAAAAGGGTTTGAAAAAGATGTTTTGTATTGTGGTTCATAACTCTATCATGCTGTAGAAATCTGATTTATTTCCATATGTCACTAAGTAGACTTTCTGGTGAGGTGGATGTTAATCTCCATGGGCTGCTTATGCTCTGGAAAAAGAAATATATTCCTAGAAGATATTTTTTAATCAGCTATAGGAGCAACATATCGTTATCTATGCCTCATATTAAAATGAAGGCAGCCAACTTCTTAAGAGTATTTTACTGCATGTTAAAGAGAAACAAGCACTCAAAAATAAGGAGGGCTTGTAGAAGTATTTCTATAGCTTACTACATTTTAATTCCAAAATTTTCCTTGTTGTTCTCCCGCTCCCTCCTGCTAGGGGCAGTAGGAAGAACAAGAATGTCACAGAGGCGGTGGTGTCTGAAGCATCACTTTCCCACAACTTCCTAGCCTATTGCTCAGTCCTCATCACACAAACAATTTCTGGTTTTGCAGCAGCCCTAAATCTTGCACAATTTCTTTAGTAATGTAGACCTATTTTTTTTTTCTTTTTTTTTTTTTCTTTTCTGTGCTGCCCAGTTAAATTTCCTTTATGTAAAAATAGAAAACACTGTTGAATTTTTAAAACCAGTCACTTTCAGACATAATGTCCAATATTTTGTAAAATTTACCTTTGTGGATTATCTACTATACTATGTTCTTTCGGAAAAGCTCACTGATGTTACTAAAAAAAATCCAGGTGAGCCCATATTTTTGATCGTGCTCTTAATATTCTCTTCCACACAGTGCCTCATTGCTGTCCCTAATCCTGGGATAATCAACCTAAATTTTTGCTTTGTTTTGCATCTGTCATCCCTAAAATCTCTCTCCTCAAAATCTCTTTTACTCCAGAGGCTAACGCTTTACTTGAAGCTAAACCTAGGTTTTTCTCTTGTACTTAAAACACATTTTGAAGTGACAAAGATGATGTGGGTCTCCTAAAGATCACCATTGCCTCACAGCTGTATGTTTGATGACACAAAACCACATGGTTCTTGTGTTGGTAACACTCAGTCTAATGACACAGACATAAATTGACCTATGGCATGGTTAATATCAGTGACATGGCTTAGGAATGTGTCTGTTGTTTCTGCCAGCTCCTCATGGTCACCATGGTTATCTCTGTACTGTTCAGGCTGATTTTCAGGATGGTGGGATGGTCCCACGCTATGGTCATCCTGGAAGAGAGGAAAGCATAAATTTCTGTTAAAATTTTCACTGTCAGACAGATGCAATTCTAGTTTTATTATTCCATTGTATTTAGAATTACAGAGAAGCTTGCTTTGGGAGAACTAATCCTGTGCAGGTGTAAATAGTAATAATTTTTAAAAGATAATATTTTTAACTGAAAATGTGGTGCTGTGGAAAAGGGAGAAAATATTGCTTGGATGATATGAGAAAGTCAGTGTTTATACAGTTTGGGTCTTTAAAAATAAGACAAAAATAATTGCCTGCTTCAGAAATGCTTCTGCTTTGTGTTACTTTTTATACCTTTTTCATGTAATATACTGATACTTGTACTGTCATCATACCTTGGCCACAGTCCAGGACTCTTATACTAGGTGGTATATAAGAAAAGAATAAGAACTCTCTTTCCCGTGGTGTTTACAATGTATGTTTAAGATGAGACAACAGCTGGAAGCTGACATGCTAGGGGAATACAAGGCTGTGAGACAGTATGGATCAATACAGTCAGCAGTGATCTCAGCAGTACCTAATTGATACTAGTGTTCTGTGCAAGCAGCACAACAAAAGAGAGTTTTAAGAAGGCTTCGAAAGTGTTTATAGTCAGTCCTAAAGTTGTGAGGGACAGCACAGAAATCGATGTGTATCTATTATATAAAGTCCAATCCATAAGTGGGGAGATAATTCTGTTACGTTAAAACTTTTCTGTAGTGCTAGTGCAGTTCAACAGGCAATCTGAATTGAAATAGTCTCCAGCTAGCACCAACCACGGAAGGTTCTGATATAATAATTTTTTAAGTTTTCAGAGTCTTATTGAACATCAAAGGTTACAGAGGAGGTTCATCTCAGTTGGCCCGTTCTGTAGAAAACTCTGTCAGCTGCAGAATGCCTAAAAGGCTCTGCAAGATCTTCTGCCTGAAGACAGGCTGACTTTATGCTCTTTATTCTAGAATTTCACTAAAGTGGTATGTCCTTGAGTCAATTTTTATATATATAAACACAAAATGGGAGAAATGTGGTTTCTTTTTCAGCCCAAGGGGCAGATCACTAGTTTTGGAATAATGGTTTGAGTGACAGCAATTAATTAATTTAAAAAGAAAAAAAAAATCAAAGAAACCAAAAAAAAAGAACCAAAAGAAAAAACATATCAGAACGAACTTGATGTGTGTTTTGTTTATGGTAAGAAAGAAAACAAAATTTCCCAGGTCAAAGTAGCTGAAAATACTAATCATATGTTAATTTTATTCAGAGGGGGGAAAAAAATATTTCATATAATCACGGAATGGTTTGGGTTGGAAGAGACTTCAAGGATTACCTAGTCCAACCCCTCTGCCATGGGCAGGGTCATCTTTCACTTGATCGGGTTTCTCAAACCCCATTCAACCTGACCTCGAACACGTCTGGGGATAAGGCATCCGCACCTCCTCTGGGCAACCTGTTTCAGTCTCACCACTTTCTTCATAACTTGGTTTTTCCTTATATCCTATATAAATCAAACCTTTTTCCATTTAAAACCATTGACTGTTGTACAATTACCTACAGGCCTTGAAAAAAAGTGTTTTTTCCATCTTTTGTATAAGCTCACTTTAAATATTGAAAGGCCTGAAGATTGTATCCCTACATGTCACAGTTTTACATAAAATGTGCATCCTAATGTTTTTTTTTTTTTCTAAGTGCTTAGCTGTTTTACAGCTGTGTCTGAGCGAAAGCCTTTGGGAAGCTTAATTTCTTGGATCAAAAATATATATAAATCACTACAGATGCTAAGATTTCTTGAGCACTTTGTATACAAGTTATAGGCAAGATGCAGTAGAAAAAAAAGAGGCTCCCATTCCTATGGTGGTTGAAGTGCAACTTTAAAGGCATCAAGCTCAACAAAATCAGACACCTGTGCCATTTAATGTCAAAATTCATATACTTTTCCACTAATATTTACTTCCTACTGAGATTGGGTAACCAGCTTATTCAGTATCAGTGCATCTTCTTCACTTGCAAGAATATTAAAAAGTGTACTGAGATTTCTGAATTTCAACACTAAATTTTGAAGTTACTGGCAATGCTGCTGTTATCACAGAAAAAAAATTGAAACTCTTTTCCAGCTGATGCTGGAAAACAATTCAGTTACACTTCCAAGTGTGCATCCAAGAGTGATGAGGTTTGTGTGGGTTGTTTTTCTGTGTGCTAAGGTGAAAATTTTTCTACCATATCCATTAAATACTTTTAAAGTAACTAAAACTGTTATGAAGAGTGGAGAGGGAAGAAAATTCATTTTATTAAGCACAGATATTTGTTCTTCCTATTAGGAGCTCGATTTAAATATGCTGTTTTCTTTGAATAAAAAATAAAAAGCCAATTTGATGTTAATGTTCAGGGAAGAATTTTTATTTCTGACTAAAAGAATTACGGCTCATCTTTTCTTTAATGGGAACAGTAAGTAAAAAAAATTATTCATGCATACTTGCTATCTTATTAGGCTTTTGATGTAAAAAAATCTCCAGTAAAGACTCTACATAGGTGAAGGTTTTTCTTTTTGCAAGGTTAGACTGGGTAAGGTTTATTATTTCCATTAGGCCTTAGAATTTGATTATTCAATCAACCTAATTCAGTACAGGAAGTCACTTATGGTCCATTAATTTAGTGATGCTCCTTAGTTTGTGCCATAATTATTTCAAGAAAAAAAATGTTCTAATTAAAAAAAAATTAAAAAATAAAAAGATTGTTAATCCCTTCTAGCTTCATTTTCTTCTCTGGCTTTGTCACTATTACAGCAAAACTTACATGCAGAGGAGGGGGAGAATCCAAAAGACTATAAGCAAGACAAAAGAGCCAGAGCATACTGGTTGTTTTTATCTGGGAAATATCAGTCTGGTCAAGGTTAAAGTAGTAATTTTTTTTTCCTTTTATTTAATACCACCTTTTGAACCATTTTTTCAGTCTTAAAGATTTATCCTGGAAAATTACTTAGTACTCTGCACCTTGTCCAAAAAAAAGCTGACAATGCGACTGTAAGAATAGTGGGAGAGTTCTTACCTACCAGTTCCCAAACTCTTTGTGATCAGTTAGTACAGACCTAAAACAATGCAAGACAATGCATATAAGCTTTACTTTCACAGTTGAGGTACAAGGTTCACCACTCCCCTGCATGCTTTAGACTTGTTTTTCAAAGGTCCTTGAAGGGGCTAATTCCTGCTAAAACCGATAAAAAGTTCAGTGTCTAAATAATCTTGTAGAAGTGTTCCAATGAGGCTGTGATATGCAGAATCATGGATTATATATCCTAACTTCAGAAGGCTGTTGCATATTAATAGCAACAATTGAAATATCCATTTATAGGAAGCACTTATGATTAATTTATGTATCTTTATTCCAAGGGAAATTGATAGCACAGTGGTGAGGACAGCAGAAATTTTGGGAGTCCCCTTTATGCAACAAGAGATCTGAGAGGGAACCCTAACCTGCTTTTTGCCTTGAGATACAGCTAAGCTCTTCTACCATGGGAAGTAAATACGCTGAAGTTGCCAGTAGCTTTTGTTCACTCTCTAAGATCTGGGAGGGGGGCAGGGTAAGGAATTTGTCTAAATGAACTCCTGTGGTCACTCTCTGCTCACCTGTTGTACACCTCTGTGAAGCCTTCAAAACAATTTAATTCTGCTTGCACTGAAAGCAGGAGCTGAGTAAGTACCTTGGTCTAAAATCAAAAGTGCTAAAGGGTATGTAAGCTTTCATGTGAATCATAAGCACCATCAAAGAAGGCTGGAAAGAGTTCAGATGGATTGCTAAGTAAACTAACTAGCTAAAGAAAGCCTAAGTGCTAATAACTGACACTTTAAAGTAAACAGCTTTAGCCAAATTAGTGTTTTGCTGCTGATTTTGTAATTACAAACACATTCAGATTTAGGCTCATGGATTTGGGCTTATTCAGGGACCTGCTTGGCCCAGGGGGACAAAGCTCATTGGTCTTCAAGGACAGCCTTTCCCAAGCACAAGAGTGGTTCACATGAAATGTGAGAAAAGTCAAACAAGCGTGGCAGGAAAAGCTAGCATGGGTGAACATGGAGCTTCTGAGCATAAACACATCAAAGAAACGTAACTGGTGGTGGTGGACTTCTCTGTGAAAAGAAGCCTAATGAAAAAGTGGGCTTATTGGTACATGGAGCAAGAAAACTAGTAACCAAAGACACGGAGATGATGGAGGCGCTCTTTTGCCTCAGTTTCCACTGGTAAGATCTTGCCCTTAAGCCCCCCAAGTCCCTGAACCTCATAATCCATGGGACCAGACAGAACAGATCAAAGGGATGTGGCTGATGTCTTTGCAGGACTACTGTCTGTCACCTTCAAAAAGCTGTAGCTTAATTTCTTATGCCTGAGAAAAGGCAAACATTGCACCCATCTTCAAAATGAGTATGAAGAAGAATCTGTGTTATACAGGCAGGTCAACCAACTTAGTCCCTGGAAAGGACCTGGTTATACCTTGACTTTAGCAAGGATTTTGTCAATGCATCACAGAGTTCTTTATCACTAAACTGGTGAGATCTCACTTGGGTAGGTGAATGAAAAAGTTGGTGACAAGTTGGCTGGAGGCACAGGCTGAAAGGGCTGTGATCAGTAGTGCAAAGTCCAGCTGACAAACAGTAACTGGTGGTGTCTTAGGTGCTGAACTGATGTGTGTCCTTGCAATTTCCTGCCTTCATTAACAGCTTAGCGGATGGAGCAGAAGTCACTCCCAGATGGTTTGTGGATGATACCAGACTGGAAGGAAGAGTCAGTGAGCTGGAGGGGGGGCGGGAGGGTCTGTTGTTGAGAGGAACCTGGAAGAAATGGGCTGATGAGAATCTCAGGAGATTCTTCTGAGGCAAAGGCAAAGTCTGGTCTTAGGGTGGAAAACAGGCTGGGGCATCCCTGCAGCAGGACAGGCTGGGGCCAGACAACAGGGGAGAGCTCTGCCAAAAAGGCTCCAGGGTCCTTGGGAGGCAGCAAGTTGTCAGGAGGCAGCAGTGAATCCAGGCAGCAAAACTGCCCCTGCAACAGGACTGCACCATAAAGCGTGCAGCCTGCATGGCCAGTCACTGATCCCGGGGGATTTTTTTAAGTGTATTTCACTGTTCGTGTCCCTGCTACAGCCTCACATCATTTTGACTGTTTTGGAAGATATGTTCAAATAGGAGAGGAAACCTGTTGATTTGAAAATTTGTATTTCATTCAGTGCTTTCACAGATCAAGATGGCTTCTCCTTCTTCTTTAGAAAGTCTCTCCATCAGTTGATAATTTTATAGTCTGAATCGGAGTTTGCTTTCCTGATCAGATTAGTTCCATAGCCTTCTAGAGCACCTGCTGGCTTGACGGCAGCATTGTACCTAAAACAGAGGCAGCTTTCAGCTGAAGCCTTGATGTTCTGGGGAAAGAGATTTCAAACAGTGTTGACCTAAATCAGATTTCTATTTCTACTGTATCATTGAAGGGATATCAGATTTCATCACTCACCTTTGGATCTGATCTTGTATTAAAATGTATCTTAAAACTTTCATGTAACTATATAAAGAAATTTTAGGCTGTACCAATGAACAGTTAAAAATTATCTTGGTTGAAGAAAGGTTATTTTGTTATCATGAATTTTTAATCCTACCTTGCTTCTTTTTTTTTTTTATTAGTATACCACCCAATTAAAGAACTAAACTGTAGTGCACACATTTTAGCCATGATCAAGTGACATATTGAATCTTTAGCAAATTTCTCCACATCCGTGCATATGAACATATATGCCAAAATTTTAGCTATCATCAACTATAACAAAACTACAGGAATAGAATGAAACAGGTCACAGGCTTGCTACGAACAAGAGATTTTTGATCTTTGTGCTGCTGTTGACAGTGAGGTCTGCATGTTGTTGAGAATTAATGGACTTAAAAAAAAAATTAAAAATATTCATGCTTGCTTCATGTTGGTGTCTTCCTGCAGTTACAACTGAAGTGTTTTCTATGTCAGTGAATCAAAATTAATGTAAGCAGCAAGACTGCAACAGTCTTTATTTTACTTGTTCACTGTGTCTCATCCATGGTCTTAACAAAACACTGTTAGGAATGACAGAGTTTTTCATGACTGAATCTAAAGCAGCAACTGGGAGTTTGTCTTCATTCTCTGCTTTGAGGAATGTTATTGAAACTTTTTCTTTATGTCTGATATATATTATAAAAAGCATTACAGTTCATCACCACTCATGCCAGCCTTAGTCATTCTTCATGCATTTGGCTTACGACCAGTGCACAAGCAGTTGGGTAGCTTATAACCTGGCCTAATACAAACACTCAATAAAAACATTTTTGCCAGACTTACACCAATGGTAGGCTCCCATCCAGATTCAATTAAAGTGTATTTTTCAGACTTCATCAAGCTCCTGGATGCCCTTTCTCCTCTGTTATTTTTTCAGGAGGCAGCTGCAGGTGGCTTGATGCTGTGCTTAGGCTTTATGCAACGTTTGGGCTTCATATTAGAGCAGAAGCCGGTGTAGTGCTTCTTACAAGGCATCCTATTAAAGTTGTCTATCTAACTATAAGTAAGCATGATCCAGCATTCATTTGTTCTTCTATCCATTGCCTTTTTTTTTTTTTTAGAAAAATACTCTACTTCACCCTTTCCATGTTTTGCTGCCGTCTTGACTTTACAGTACTGTCTGTTACTTATTCAGTATCTTGCTAAGCCAGACAAGGAAGTTGCTGTTTAAGGTTACTCCTTCAAGCACGGTTTGGAGCTGCTGTTAGGTTATCAGAGAGTAGAAACAGATTAAAATTACTTTAATTACGGTTTCTTTTTGATGTAAAAAAAACAAACAAAAAAAACCAACCAAACAAACAAACAAGGTAGAGTTTGAGAAACTACACAGGTGATTGGCTGTAGGCATGACTTTAAAGGTGATATGGGAAACATGAGTATACTACTCAAAGCTGGGAGTTTAAGGTACTGTGTTGGGTTGATCCTGACTGGATGCCATGTGGCCACCAAAGCTTCTCTATCACTCCCCTCCTCAGCTGGGCAAGGAAGAGAAAAGATAACAAGACTTATGGGTTGAGATAAGGAGAGGGAGGGATCATTGACCAGATACTGTCACAGGAAAAACAGACCCAGCTTGGGGAAATTAGTTTAATTTATTACCGATGAAATCAGAGTAGGATAATGAGAAATAAAACCAAATCTTAAGAACACCTTCCCCTCACCACTCCTTTCTTCCTGGGCTCAGCTCTGCTCCTGAATTCTCTGCCTCTTCCCCTCCAGTGACATGGGGGACAGAGAATAGGTGCTGAGGTAAGTTTATCCCATGTTGTCTCTGCTGCTCCTTCCCCTAGAGGGGGCCCTCCTCCCACTCTTT
>NW_008618523.1:18929-47590 GCF_000691845.1 Merops nubicus
CGGCAGGCAGGACTCGGTGAACTTGTCCAACAACCTGCCTCACCACAGTCTTTACTATAGCCTGCAGAGAAACCTCTGCTCTGACACCTGGAACAACTCTTGCCCCTCCTTCTTCATTGATCTTGGTGTCTGCAGAGTTGCTTCTCTCACATATTGTCACTCCTCTCTCCAGCTGCAGTTGCTGTTGCACAGCAGGTTATTTCCCCCTTATTAAACATGTTGTCCCAGAGATGCTACCACTGTCTCTGATGGGCTTGGCTCTGATTGGCTCTGCTGGTCCATTTTGGAGCTGGCTGGCATTGGCTCGGTCTGACATAAGGTAAGCTTCTAGCAGCTTATACAGAAGCCACCCTTGTGCCCCCCTCACTACCAAAACCTTGCCACACAAACCCAATACACAAACCCATGTGATAGGACTGCAAGTGATCCTTTCTGCTGTGATGAGATGGGTTAGGAAGGAAAAACAGAAGTGATTTTTATTTGCAGTCTCTGGTTAGATGTTCTATTTAGATAATACTCTGAGGATTTTAAAATGCAGGTCATCAGCTTGTCTGCTGTGCAGTAATTATATTTCTGTTGCATGAAACTGTTTGTTGGTTCTCTTAAATGGCTGAAAATAAGGCTTTCCTTGCTTCTACTTGACCTAGAGCCTATGGGCACACACGTACAGCTGGGGAAGATGATTGATGAGATACTGTTGTAACAGCAATGATAGCAGACAGATCTGTCTGTGAAGTAGTGCATGAGGACAGTGTAAATCCCTTGAAGGTTTTAAAATTAAACCATATGTAGTGCATGCTTCATGAGACCAGCACTTATTTAAAAACCATTCACTCCCCAAAACAGCATAAGCAATTAATCTACAGGCTAGCAATACTGTACCTGTTTTTGCTTTTTAGACAGAAGATCAATAAGTATGAGTAACTTGAAAAAGTAACAACCTTTTGGTACTCACTGTTGGGGAGGGTCAGAGAATTGACTTTGCACCGAGGGAATCACATGAGAAGTTGGTAGCTGTCTTTATTCATTACTGATGTCAGTAGGCAGCAACTCAGGCAGACATACTTGGGAAATAATGATCCTTTATATAACCATTCCTACTGTCAGTGTCAGTGCTCTAGATTTTATGTAGCTCATTTATGTATGATAAGTTAAAAAACTTGTCCCAAATTCCTTCTTTGTTGCTTGTAAACAGCTAGAACACCTTTTGGCAATCAATACATATCTTCAGTAGCAGATGAGAGACAAACTAGAACCTATTAAAGATGCAAGAAAATAAACAGGTATCACATCTCTTTATTGGTAAAATTGACCTTTCTAATACCACATCATTGCAGGGAAGCATCCATTTGTGGCTTGGTACCATAAATTGACCTGTGTTGGGTATTTTTGTTTCTTTATGTAGGATTTTGATTTTCAAGAAAAATTGTTGGGGGTGACTGTTACTGTTTTCATTAGGAGCTGCTAAAAGTTTACAATTTCTGAAAATTTTGGCCTACAAAGGCAGCCCTATGAGAGAGAATGAGAACTCAAGATTTAATGCTGGTGTAGAGTATTCTTACAGTTGCTTTTGTAATATCCTGTGCAGTAATTCACTAAAAAAAAAATAAAGAAAAAAACCAAAGAAGTAATTTCTTGTTTTAGTATCTTATATTCTCTATGCTGTTATACTATTCATTAACATGTTTTTGATAGGAGTTAATTCATATAAAATACAGTCAATTAGTATTTGATATAATGACAGAACCCATTCTGCCCATTTGGGATATTATAGAGTGTTGTAATCATTTTTTTTTTAATATACAGTGAACTTGTAGTTTTTAATTGGAGTGAGGGACGCACTGGAGAAAACAACAAAGGAACTGTTGTTCTAAACTAAATCTTTAATAAAAAGTAAAAAAAAAATGGAGATATCAATTGTCTTTCAGTCTCACTGGCAACTCTCCTAACTCAGCAAGACTCCTAACAAGAGGCTGAAGCTGCTTGTTCAATTATATGCCCTGAAGAAGAAAAGATACTCATTTGTGATTTGTGTGTGCTTAATTATTATCTCTTTGTTACTTGTTCCCTTAGTGTGCTCCCAGGTGCAGTTTAGAATTGAATGGGGAATCCCTGTGTTGCTGAATTCCTCTGTAATTTTGTCACTGACTTCAGTGAGGAAGTGTGCCACTGGTTTTACCAAAAAAAGCACAACTGTCAAATGTAATTAATGAAATTTTACTTTGACTTTTGCTAGGATGCATTTGTCCCAGGACTGTGAAAACAGGGACTGGATTTTCACCATCAGTATAGTAATTATGGTAATATATCTAATGGAAATGCATGCCATCAAAGTGATGATGTTGCTGAAATTACAGTGAAGTGTGATATCAATAAGTCAAATTTATAATAAAAAAAAAAAAAGGAAAATCATGTACAGGCATTAAGTATTCTCCAAATAAAGTATAAATGAGGCTATTATTGATGTTCATGGTTCAAAAAAGTTGCTAAAAACAATGGAAAAGTTTCAGATTAAGCCTATGGGAATTAGTGTCAGAGTTGAGAGTTTACGCTGCTTTTCACCTCCAGATGCAGTGTAAGAAATGAAATTACATCTGCCTACATGAATGTATCTAGTAAAATGATTTGTAATACATAAAACTTGATGGACAAAAAGGTAGAAAATAGCATCAAATACATTTATGATAGAAACTGTTTTTAAAGGTAGTGATAGTTAACAACATTTAGTATCAATTAGAAGATAATAATAGGTAATTGTGATGGTCACTTGATTATGTGAAGTATTTCTTGAAAAACTGTGCTTTTGTAAAAAGTAGTATGTAGTTTAACACAAATGAAGAGTCTAATGTGCAAATTACTGTAAGACCTTTGGGTATGCTTGAAGTGAGCAAGGTAATAATGCAGTCTATTAAACTAACTACTAACTGAAGTGTATAAGGCTTTTTTGCAAATGTTTTCTCACAAAAAAAAAAAAAATGCTGTGAGCTATGTAAAAGTTAGTTCTTCCATCTACCAAATTCTCTATACCTATTGCCTGGGGTGTTATAAAAAATATCAAAGATTAAATAATTATATTGAGACCATTTTACATTTACCATTGATACTGTAAAATTACTTTATTATTGTCCTATGCAGAGGGAAATAACTTCAATTTTAAAATTGTATAAAAAAATCAAAATAATCTTCATAGAAAAATATTTGTAAGAATTAAATCAATTGTCCATCAAATCAGTTTTTGTAAATAAAGATAGTCACCAGCAGATTGCTTGGTAACATTTGGATGTTGTTGGTTGAATTGGAACGAAAAGGAGGCATTATGTCTACTTAAATGACATCCAGGTTTTTATATGACAGAAAGAACTCTGGCTGGTTTTAACACAAAGAATTTTGAAACATCCGACTTTTAGGAAAAAAAAAAAAAAAGCCACACCTAAAATCCAGAACTCTAATTCAGTATTAATATTACAATGACAGCTACTGTTTATCAGTTATTGTTGAAGTTAGATATATACATTTTTCTGGAGTTCTTTATATCAGAAAAAAATGTTAATAACCACACCACAAATAAAGTCTATCTAAATGTCAAGTGAGCATAGATTTTAAAAAATCTTTTAGAAAGAAGTGTATCACCTTTCCTTTTATGAAAATATGAAAGGAAAATAGCAGCCTAAATCATAAGAAAAGAAGAGACCATAACATTTCAGAGGGTGCTTGTTATTTTACAATAGTTGTATGGTACATTGTTGGACCATGGTTATTTGGTATCAATATGGTTATAGCTATGCTTATTAAAATATTGTAAACCTCCAGGGGAATTACTTTCAGAGATATCCATAAGACAAGAAAGCAGTGTTACATGCTCATTTCTGCATATAAACATAGAGAAATATAACAAAAAAAAATTAAAATATTTTAAAAGTCCAACAATTCTCCTACACTTTGCACT
Organism: Merops nubicus; assembly: GCF_000691845.1. NCBI lineage: Eukaryota > Metazoa > Chordata > Aves > Coraciiformes > Meropidae > Merops > Merops nubicus. The sequence goes on from NW_008618523.1 coordinate 22,876, forward strand.
GCATGTGTTTTGTATCAGGGAACATATGAAAACAAAAAAATAACAAGAAATTGTTGTATCATGTCACATGTATACATGTGACTAGTGAGTTCTGCTGAGCCTCTGGGGAGCAACTGCTAAAGAAAGTGTAAGATGTACTAGAGAAAATAAATAACTTGGCTATGGCAGCACTAGTCATGGCAAAAGAGTAGATTCTATAATAAAACAATGCAGACGAGCAGTAAATTCTCTGGACTACACCATATTCATCTAGGAAATCAGAGGAAAATGAGTAATAAATCTGATCTTCTAAGAGGAGTATATAACCTTTCCTAATGAGCTTGGACAAGCTCCCTGCCTTTCTAATAGGCCTATCATTTGTTATTAGATAGTGTAATAATGTCCTGTATGTTCTTACAGGACTTAAAAAGCTGGCTTTATTTTTTTTCTGAAAATTGTACACCCTGGAAGAGTAACGTGTAATTGTTAACCTCCTCAGGGTAAGCCAAATCTTTTTTTTCTGTTTTCCCTCTAGGAACAAGATATTTTTCCATGTATTTATTTTTACATGGCAACTTACAATGACAGCAGAAAAAAAATTTGATGCAAGAGGAAAAGAAAAAATAATCAATAAAAGCACAGATGAACTAGATAAATTTGATGCTCAGTGAAACATTATTCCAAATAGTCTGCAGACCTCAGCAGAATCATGAAGGCTTTGCATTAGCCTCCTCTTATTAAATATGAAATGTTGTTTGGTGGAGTCACATTCAAACAATGCACTTTACATAAGATCTACTGTGACTTCATTTTTTTTTTTTTGCTTGAGTTTTGTTTGGAGTCCAGTCTAGGTAGTGCTAAAATTTTAAAAGCATATTTTTCTTCATTATGTATGAGGAGTTTACCAAGTGAAATCTGCATATTGAGGGGGAAAGCAATGCCTGGTGTGAACCCATGCCCAGGTCTCAGCATAGCTCCGTCCAGAAGAGGACTCTGCACTGAATTGCTTCTGATGTCAACTCAGCCTTTAACATCCATTTATGTGTAGTCCACTTCAAAGTAAGAGGACAAAAGTCATGCTGATCTCACTAAGAATTTCTGAAAATAACCACAGTTTGATTCAGCTCTGCTGTTTCCAACAGTGCCTTTATTTATTTACAGATTTATTCATTTGTTTTGTTTGTCTTCTCTTCCATCTAAGTGACTTTGTGTTTCTCCTCCTAAAAAGTTAATTTTCTCATTTTATTCTCTGGTGAAAGCTGCCTGTCTCCTTCCTTCAGACTAAAAGCTTTTCAATCTGCTTTGGAGAGTTCACTTTCAGAAATGTATTATATAATCCCAAATGGCAATTATGTCAAGTATGGACATTACCTCCCACTTAGAGTGAAAATACTTGCTCCCTCACTGCCACAGCTGAAAATCACTCAGTGCTTTTCAGATTTGGCTGAGCTGTGATCATTCATGGGAAAAACAATCTTTTTTCCCTCACAATAATATCCTTGAGAGGAATTAAACTTGCCCATTTTTTTTTTTTTCCTGAAAACTTTTTAAATTAAAGCTTACTGAGATTAAATGGAAAAAAAAAATTTAAGAAGTAAATCTGCATGAAATTTTGGGGTTTTTCCTTGTAGCTTAGACTTCTGAGTAGGTTGAACAAATTAGCAGAGTTCTGATGATAGAGGTGGAAGGCTAATGCTTGAAGAACTGAACTCTTGACTCAGAATAAAACCACAAACTCTTCTCTAGCCTTCACCTTGGTATAATCAATAGGCTAAAAGGAAAAAATCATGGATCCTGTCCAACATTGCTTATGCATAAAAAAAATTCTCTAAAAATTTATTAATTGACTTAGGTGCTTGATATGATGAATTTTTGAGATACAGCATAGATCTTCAGTCTTCCATTTGCATCATAGCCGTGCAGTGTTTGTTTTGAATGTGCCATGGTCTTTTAGTGCCTGTATGGCAGATATTTCACACAGTGAGATCACGGGAGTCCTCACAATGCAATAGTAAGTTAATATTGTTTTTTTAATCTGCATTTCCAAAGGGAAACACAGATATTAACTAGCAATACTTCACAATAACTTTATAAAGTATTTCTACAATTTTTTGTTTCTCTCAGGCTACAGCCATGTCATTCTTGGTTTATACACAATTTACTTCCCTACTGCTTTAATTTATGGAATATCTTCTCTTGGTATACCCTAAGAAGAAAATAAAACACAGTGTGTACAGCTTAAAAATAATAAAAATAGGGATCCAGCATCTCCAAAATTGTACCTATTTTGTTCCCACCTATTCTTAGAGCACCATGCAAAACAAAAACAAAAACAAACAAACAAAATTAGTATGTTAGTTTCTCTGATTCTAATTTCTGTTTTACGGTATGGGAGAAAAAAATATCACCAGGTACAGAAACACTACCAGATAACACAAAAGTTTTGTTTTCTCAAGATAGTTTTTCTGATATCCAGCACTGGAAAAAATGAAAACATTAAATATTTACCAACTGAAATTATTGCATAGTAAATTCCTCTATAGAAGTTGAAACACAGGTTGGTCGTATAAAAACATATAAATAGAATGGAAACAGATTGTTTTACTTAAGATGTAAAAACTTGTCAGAAATTTTTTTTTTAAAAAAAAAAAGAAAGAAAAGCAAAACAATGTCCATTTCAATAGGAAATGCCTACACCATGATTGTGTAGGGACTTCTGATAGCCATATTCTGTAGATGCCTTATGTGAAGTAAGTCATGGAATATATTTCTTTTCTGCAAAACTAAATTAAGGTGTATTTTTAAGGATAAACAATTTCAAGAATATCAGGTACTCAAATAACTTACTCATGTAAGTGACTAAAACATAAAGTGTTATACAGAACTGCTGTAAACGTCTAAACAGAAGCGTATCATGTAAGAAAGTCTTTAGATATTAGTAGTTCTCTGTCAGTTCCATCTGTTTGCTGCCCTAATCACAAAAACTTTTATTCCTGCTCTCTGGTAATGTTATGAAGCCTATGCAAATAGTTATTAGGTAGCCACTAGATGGAAATGAAGTGCTCTGTTGTCGCTTAAATGACTTACAATGTAGTTTACTTTTTCTGTTGAGAAGCCTGCAACATTACCACCCACACAGGGTAATGATCCAGCACTTCAGGCATAAAATGGACCATTAACTTTCAAAGGATCTAAAATGGGAGGGCTAGGCGTGGCATCTCATTTTAAATTCGGTTTTACTGGATTTTGTAATGGCACTGTCTATTGGTAGTATTTAAACTGTTAGTGTAGGGCTTTTGCATGTGACTATGAACCACACACAACTCAGAAAAACTGAAACTGATTTGGGGAAAGCAGATCAAGACGGTGCCTATGCATCTGAGATCTCTGAGGCTGAAGTTGGCAAGCCCATAGGCTAAAGTCCGAATTCCCAACGCGATACACATACAAATCACAATATTCATAAATTCAGAGTCTAAATTGACAGAAAATAAATTACAGGAACATGAATGTGCGACATACATATTTTGTTATAGGGTTCGTTAATGCTGGTTATTTGTAAACTGGGATTTCTACTATGAACACAGCACCTTATTTTGGGTCAGTCCTTTGCTAATTTAGCCACTCCCCACCTCATCAAATAGGGGCCGTATCCCCAAGAATTAGTCGGACAGAGGCCTCCCAGAATCTGGAAGAGTATCAAATTTCCACTAAAAGAAATTTGAAGCAAAGGTGACTGACAAAGGACAGGTGTAAAGAGTGTGAGAGAGTGTACATGTGTAGTACAAGAGACTGTTTCACTTTCTCATACAAGTAGAATAAGGAAATTTGTGCCTGTTCTTCAGTGTTGTGATGAGTGGAGTCAAGGTCCTTGGTTCTGGGTTTGGACCTACATGCTTTCCTTTCCTTTTGTCTTCCACTTAACTGCGCCTATAATGTTGCTCTGTGCAAGCTCCACAGTTGCATTAAAAGTTTACACAGGTTCTTACAGAGCCTTCTAAGTTTTACATGTTAATATAAAGAGGCTTTTAACCCAAGAAGCTCTCTTTGGGACAGTCCTTGCTTACTGCACAGTGGTGTTGGACTTTAAAAGTCCCTTCTAACCCAAAGCATTCTATGATTCTGTGATTGCTGTTAGGCTAGGGCTGAATCATGAGAGTGGCAGGTGGCTTCTTCCGCTGGGAACAAAAAAGAGGTTACCTCACCTTGGAAATCCCACCCCGAGCAGGATCACGCAGTACTGGGAGCTGTCCACAGGAGAGGACTGCGTTATCACATCCACAAGGAGAATCGCATGGTTGTGCCTTGTCACCCATGGTCATCAAAGTATTGTGGTCCCTGAGCTGGCACGAGAGCATCCAACTAACACAGAAGCATTTGTGATTGGCAATCAAGCCCATCTGATCTTTATTGCTGACAGCTCCTGCCCAACTCACCTTTAGGCATGGATGGGCAAACCTTCCTGTTTAGCCCTTGTAGCTTTGGGTCTGCTTCAGCCAGCGTGGCTTTGAGTTGCTGTATTGCATGGGCACAAGCAGGGAGCTCTGCACTGTGAAAGGCTAAGGCCTTCTCTGGATTACCTTTTTTTGATGAGCTTTCAACGAGATAGCCCATTTGATATCTGTAATGTAGTGAATAGCAATGATTCCTTGTTTAGATATTCCTGTTAGCTTATTTGCTAGGGTACGTAATTATATAGAGAGGATAAAATATTTTGAAGACATGTCAATGTAAGTATTAGAAACTGGTTAACTTTCAGGATTCAAAAGGTCAGCATTCAAAACAAGTGTTGTGTTTTTGCTATTGCATTTCACTTGTCCTTGTAGGCTGTACTCTGGGGTGAAGAAACATGATGGTAATTAGTAAAGGGATTTCTTCATAGAGCACATAATTAAAAGCCAATTGAACTTTCTAGACTCTAAAACTTGGCATCCCTGATGCTAGAGTTAGAACAAAAGGTTGTGCATTCTTGCAACATAGTAATGTTATTTCTTTGCATGAATGACTGCAGCATGCTTAGCTTGACCTCTTTTGATCTTTACAGATCCAGTAAAATGGAACTTTACTAGTCTGCACAGTTTTAAGGCAATTTTCTATAGCTGTCTATCCAGAAATGAGCTTTAGGAAAAGGAGATTGCTGGGGTGCTAACATTAATTTCATTTTGATGAGTTGTCTTGTAAGGTAAGACTGAGATACAGAAGTCCAGAGTAGGACTGAGTATAGTATAGGAAAAGCAACATAAATGTCTCAGAAACATCTCAGTATGTACCACCATAATTCAAAATGGAGTAAAAGAGTTTTAGTATAAAGTACACATATTTTGGTGTGCACATACATATGTGAGTGCATACACATTTTTGTACAGAGGTAGACAAAATGCTCAATTTTTCAAAAACCATTAGATTGTAAAATGTTTTCTCTACAGGAATCACAAGAAACCACTGTCTCTTGTCAGCCAGACAAGTCCAGTTATACCTGTATATTGAGATTCACTGTATATGTATCACTGGAAGGAAACACTGGTCATAAGCAGAAAATGAAGAAGAAAACATCCTTTTACCATCTTCTCCATAGTCAGAAATTATTCAACTGGGCAACTGACCTGTAACTCCCAAAATGAACCTTCATATTTGCTGTGGAATGTTTGCTGAGCCTTTCTACTGTTACGCAGCATCACACCAATACAGGGTGAAGGAAGACTAGAAAGAATTTGGTACTTACAGAGGACTTTTCACTCAGCATCATATAAGATGTGAATGTTGCACTAAATGAGTTAAACATAAAGAAGTAGCTTCAGTAAAGCTCAGTGAAGTGTTGAATGCCACATGCCTGCCAAAACTTCGGTGTCATTTAGTGCTCTGTCACACACAACTGAAATAAGAAAGGCCAGTTAGTGAAACAACCTCTAAACTTATTTCTTTCTGTCACACTGAACCTCTGGGCCTCTGTTCCACCACATTCACCTTGCATGTAATAAAAAACATTAAGGTTAGCTTCTAACATTCAGTCTCAAAGTATTTATGCCTTCAAGTATTTAAGGTTTCACTAACTTATCCTCTATTCCCTGCTCACCATGATTTTTCAAGTGGTCAGAGTATCTATCCTCATGTGCTTTGCCTCTATTTCTTCTGTTGCGTCCAACACAGTTGTTGTTTGACTTATAAAAACTTTTTAATGCTTATTATACCTAAATCTGACCACTCCTTGCTTCATGTTTCTCTCCATTTTTCAGGACCAGAGGAACCATGATTTTAAGATGAAAGGTGGAAACTTGGGAGAGAAATTTCTAAGCAATGGAAAAAAAGACTTGATTGATTGTGTTAAAAAAAAGAGCATTTATATGAACCTGAGATCACCTATGAATCCCTATTGTCAGAATGCTGAATCTTCAGTATATTAATTAGAAAACAGACTATACAGCTCATAATATATCCACTAGCTGAATAAAATTCTAGTTGAAAACACTCTGGAGCATATCATGTGAAAACGTAGAATAGTATAAAATATTTACTGGCTGGGAAGGGTAGTTGTTTCCTTTTTTATCTGTCAATTTAATTTTTTTCATAGCACTTATCAGTTTTCTTTTCTTTTTTGTCTTTACTTCCTCATGATCTATGCGGCCTGAATTGAAAGATTTGTTAAGACACTATGGCAAAATGAAGGAGAAGACAAATGCAGGTATTGAAATGTCATCTGTATCTGAGTACTTCCCATATTTAACATGTTCACAATATTCCTACAAGGTCAAGAAGTTCTGTTATCCTCATTTCATATACTGCAGGCTGAAAACAAAGAAATAGAAGCCCAGATCCAGAAAACTACTTAAGGTATAACAATTTCCAGTGATTTTATTAAAAGTTAAAAGAACTTAGAACTTAGTCATTGGTAATCCAGTGTATTTGATTTACCATGAAAAACCAAGGTACCTGTAGCAGAGCAAGCAACTGAACCATGACTCTCATGTCTTAGCCTGCCCACTTAACAAATAGGACACACTTATGTTATGAAAGTAAGTCAACTGTTTTTACATGATTACTGTACTGAATTGAACAAATTATTCAAAACTGAAAACCAACCAGAAACCCATCTAGGAAGATTTCTAGCTTGAAATGATTTCTAAATAAGAAATATCTACATATAGGATGCTTCATAATTATGAAAAGTAAATAACTTCTGTAAATTAGAGCTATACAAATTTTAGAACAACAGTTCCAGGTCAAGAGTAAGCATTTATAACAGTTCTTCACCTGCATTTTATTACAAAGCAAACTGAAATCAGAAATTTGCTGCAGAATTTAACATACCTGCTAAAGTGTATTCCCTCAAATTAGCTTGATTTTGAGTGTTGGATAAAAAGTGTGCTTTTGTACCTCTGTGCTGTAATTCAAATGACTGCAGTTTAAATTAAGTAGCCATATATAGCACTTTTTGTGAAGGAAAAATAAACAAATAGACTCTTGCTGAGTTTTGTATCTGAAATCAATCCTCTCAATTTAACTAGCATTGAAAGAAGAATTGATTTTGCTGATTTCTCTGTGAAGCATAATTGTGTCTCATCTGTGTACTCTACTAGGAGAACTACAACTAGTTCGGAAGCAAAATATCCTTTATGAGTCATAATACCTATATTAAAGTGTCTCTAACTGAACTCATACTAATGAAAATTCTGGTTGCAAGACTTGGAATTTAAGATTCCTAGAGATACCTGCAAGTGGTTTTGCTGATATCCATCTGCATTTGCTGAGGTTTCTACTTAAGTATAAAATAATTTCAAAATCTAAGGCTATCCAATCGGTGGATCCATAAGCAAACTCAGGCAATTTGGCCATTCATTGAGACAGGACTGTGCAGCATGCTGTGCTCTGAGAAATTTCCATGTCTCGCAGGGAAAGAAAGACAGGTCTGAAGGGAATATATTGATCAACAATGAGCATTGAACTGAGAGAAGCTTGCCAATTTAGGTGGCAAACCTAGAAGATAGTGGCAGAGCTGTAACAGACATGGGCCAAACTGGCTTCTTAGCCACCATGCCAAGGGAGACGTGGTGCTGGGAGCCATCAGGGCAGAGCATGTTGAGGTGATGTGGGTGCTCCCAGATGGGGCTAACCAGAACTTTGGAGCAGACTGCACCTTGTCACTGCAGCAGGCTGAGTCCTGGTTTCTTCATGCACAGACATGAGGGGCTCTTCTACCAGTTACTGTTGTCATCGGTCACACAGCTGAACTACATCAGAGCTGAGCTTTTGTGGTAGGTATTACCAGGAAGCTGAATTTCTTGCAGAAAGCCTAGAGACTGGAGTAGAAAAAAGCCAGAGACAAGATTTTTGCAGGACACAGGAAGATGGTCTCTTCATATCAAGCACAGGATCTGTGCCAGGCATAAATAGTGTTTTTTTCTTTATCATGAGGCTGGAGGGAGATCCCTGCAACATGGTGCTGCTTTACTGGCTGAGGGAGGTAGAAAGGAGGAGGGTGAGTCTGCACCTGAGCCAAGCAAAGCACAAAAGTCAAAATATTCAGTGTGGGGAAGCCTGTTTGGTCCTTTGTGCATGAGACCTTTCTGCGTGGCTAGGCTTTACAGAGCGGAAATTCCTGCGAGCTGTCAGTTTAACTCGGGGTGATAAGCCTTGACTCTTTCATGTATCTTCTAGTACAATATCCACTTTTCTTCCCTGTTTTTCGTGGATATTGCACAGTTGACTGACAGAAGTGACGAGAGTCCACAGACCTTTGCCTTTGCCTCTTCCCTCAACTTAGTGCCTTCCACAAAAGCTCACTTGGTTTCTATGGCTCTTCCACTGATTTGGTTTTATAATCACTTGATCCACCTCACTTGACACTCAACCCAAGACTCTTCAAAGGATTGGAGACCTTGTGACTGTCTCCATCAAAATTGGAATTCCTTTAAATTCTAATCAAAGCTGAGACATATTGATCCCTCTGTTATCCCTCCTGAGAAAAAGGGGTTAGCAGCATTCAGTCTCCAGGGCGACTGAACCAGCATTTTTTTACAGGCAATAAAGTAACTCTAAAAGAGGGAAAGTAAAATGATTTTGACTGCATTAGGTAACTTGAAAAATGGGTACTAAGAACAGAGTTAAGACTTTATACTTGTAAACTGTTGCATATGAAATACCTGGAATAAAAAAGGAATCTGTGAAAAGTCTGAGGCAGTTATTTTTAAAGAAGATAACAGTTGATAGGTGCTGAATGTGTAAAGCTTTAAATTTAGTAATTGCTAATGTTTTGTATGCTTAGGATGCATTTATAATTTAAAATTAATTTTTACAATTATAAGAATAATTTATATGTTGAGCTTTAAATCTTTGCAAATGTTACATTGTCTGATCTGCTAGATAATTTCTAATTAATAATAATAATCAATTTGAGATGTTAGCTATATTCAGTTAGGTGTTTTTCCCTCATTTTGAAAGTTTTTTCAGCAAATTTCAAGCAGAGCTTTTAAATAAAATTTTTGAAATATTTTCCATACAGCCAGAAAAGATAAATTTATGAGGCAAATTCCTGACTTTGATTTAGATTTCATTCACTTCAGTCCCAAATTATTTCAAAAGTTATTTATATTGATTGAAGTACATTCATTGAGCTGTGTAGGGTCACTCTGGGTTTGCACTTCAGAGATATAAAGATCTGCCATAGTTAGTGAACTGCAAGCTGACATCAGTCTATTCCAGCTTTTGGTTTGCTCCTGTAGGACACATGACTTCATGTAGCAAAGTGTACACCGTAACTGAAAAGATACCTTCTAATCCCACCAGTGAGCAGTTTCTTTTGTTTATCCTTGTATTTTGGCCATTCTAAGATGCAAGCTGTACAAGCTAGGTTTTGAGCTTAGGCAGTGAATAATACTAAGCTGATACATAGAGGTGAAAGCATAAACCATGCTGTGGTGGATGGATGCCAGATACCTACAAAGTTGCTCTATTACTCCCCTTCTCATCAGGACAGAGAGGGGGAGAAAGTAAGATGGAAAAACCATTCTGTCTCACGATAAAGGTGGTTTAATAAAGCTAAAGCAAAGGCCACACATGAAAACAAACAAAACCAAAAGATTTCTTCTCTAATTCCGCTCATCAGGCAATGTCAGGCCACATTGCAGGAAGTGGGGCTTAGTACACCTAACAGTTGGTCTGGAAGAAAAATGCCACAATAATGAAAGCCCCTCTCCCCCTTCTTTTTGGTTTTCTTGGTGAGCAGACATCACATAATATGGCATATCCCTTTGGCCACTTTTGGTCACCTGTCCTGGCTATGTCCTCTCCCAAGATCTTGCCTAATCCAAGCCTACTGGCCTTTGGAGATGAAGGAAGGGAGGAAGGGGAATGTTGGAGACACAGCCTTGATGCTGTGCAAGCACTGCTCAACAAGAGCCAAAGCATTGGTGTATTATCAACACCTTTCTTGCTACAGACACCAAGCACACCACTATCAGGGCTGCTATAGGGAAAATTAACTCTGTCTCACCCACACTCAACACATGCACACAGAAAAATCGTCTGATCTTGGAAATGTAAATTAACAAATATGTCTTTTCATAAATGCACTGGACTTAATTTTCCCACATCCACGTCTGATGCCCTCAGATGATAGCAACTTTCCTAGTTCTAAATTAATACACAATTGCAAAGAAAAAGAAAAATACACACTTAATCCTGGGGTAGGCTCATGTGAAATGGTAAATATTGGGCATTTAGACAAATATACTTAGCAAGGAATGTAGACTCACTTAAATTGAAGAATTTTATTTTATGTATGAGCTCCTTGATCACTTTGGAAAAGCCTAGACTAGAAAACAGAAAAAATGTATCATAGGTGTCGGGATTAAAATCTCTTCATAAAGACTCTATGAATTAAAAATATAATCCATAAATTGTCAGCCACAAACTGTATTTCTTTAGTTTTAAGTACCAGAGAGGTAATAAATCATTCTGAAATAACATTATTTATGTATTCAGCCTATATGGCAAATCCTGCTGTATGCAATGCCTTCTGCACTGGGGATTTGTATGTGCAGAAAGAACTTCTTACTGAAGTTTGTACTCAACAACAAACGAGGAAAAGCCAGCAACTTTGCTATGCAGCATTTTTTCTCTTCCTCTTGCTCTTAGAATCATAGAATCATAGAATCCTTTAGGTTGGAAGGGACCTCCAAGATCATCAAGTCCAACCATTGAGCCATTAGGGCTCTAAAGTCCTCTGCTAAAACAGATCAGAATCTGTCAGGGTTGGAAGGGACCACAAGGGTCACCCAGTTCCAACCCCTCTGCCATGAGCAGGGACACCTCCCACTAGATCAGGCTGCCCAGAGCCTCCTCCAGCCTGGCCTTAAAGACCCCCAGGGATGGGGCCTCAACCACCTCCCTGGGCAACCCATTCCAGGGTCTCACCACTCTCATGGGGAAGAACTTCTTCTTCATGTCCAGTCTGAATCTGCCCACTTCCAGCTTTGCCCCATTCCCCCTAGTCCTGTTGTTACCCGATAGCCTAAAAAGTCCCTCCCCAGCTTTCTTGTAGGCCCCCCTAAGATACTGCAAGGCCACAATAAGGTCACCTCGGAGCCTTCTCTTCTCCAGACCAAACAGGCCCAACTCTCTCAGTTTGTCCTTGTAGGACAGCTGCTCCAGCCCTTGGATTTCTAAGCCGGGAGTAAACAGACCAACCAAACATTAAACGAAACACAAGAAAAGCATTTCCCTTTCATAATATGAAATAGCATTTGTGGCAGTAGGGCATATAGTATCAGGAGGCCGACCCACAGAGCTCAGTTTCTGTTGCTGACTTACACAGCCTAGAAAAACTGCCAATGCATTAGCGTAATCAATTAGTTTACTCACTGATTTTTATGTGTTCTTCCCCTTTATCCATGGATCACCCATCAAAATAACTAATGTCATTCAAGTGTATTTTCTCGTTAGTATGATATAAATCAATTTTCCTCAGATGCAGATGAACATTATTCTGGGACATCACTAGCATCTTAATGAGTTTGTCCGAGTGTGTTTCAATTTAGTTCTTGTCAGGCATACTTCAGGATTCCTGGATTTTTCAGTGTCTCTAAAATTCCTAATTCCATAGCAAAGAGGAAAACTATATACATATACACTCTCCACACTGACTATAACCTCTAAGTACTGATTAACACAATTATAATTACCATGTAATACTTTTTTATGCTTGAATTTGATTATTTTCAGTTTGTAACACTTTGCAGGCTTAATTAAGATATGAGTTATGGTATGATGTTGGTCATTTACTGCACTTATTTGAAAAGAATTGCATTCTTTCAGAATGACTTTTTAGCTGGCGTTTAAAAAGTGCAGCACAAAGGAACCAAAGCAAGTTGGCCCTCTTAAAAAACTCTGTAGCAGGAGGTGGCTGAACAAACAAGCAACTGCCTCTGTCCTCAGAAAGCTACATCCTTGATGAGAGTTCTGTGGCATGTGAATATGTCATAATATGGTAGGTACAACACCTTTCAGCTAGGGTCAGAGTTATGTCGTAGAGATATATAGCATAGCACTAGCAAGTATATTTCTCTCTTAAAAATTGTGAGGCAATTCGTATCAGTATCTATGCCATTTTTTCTCTTTCAGAAATGCACAAGACAAGTTTAGCCTGGTTCCTGAATGAGACGTACTGATTACTAAGCAGACACACAGCTCTTAGGTGGAAGTTTAGCAAAAGTTTAGTTGTTGGGTGGGGAGTCTAGAAAAGTGAAGTTTTATCAGTGGAAACTATTGAGAGGTACCAGGAAGATTTTGACATTTACAATGTGGTTCAAGATTGTTGCAATTTTCCATTCTAGAGGAGAACTGAATCAAGCCAAATGGGTACTGTCTGTGTCTCCTTTCCAAGCAGAAGCAGGAATTCTAGGTATCTGCTGTCAGAGATACAGTTCATAGTGATGATCTCACTATGAAATCCAGATTTTCTTTCTTCTTTGCTAAATTTGCTGACATGCATGCATTTGACTCTAGCTTGCTTTGAGCTCTTTTTGGATCTCCATTGCTGAGGTATATGTGACTTTAAGTAACTATAGATTTTAAAAGCATTGGTTGTAAAAAGAACCAAAAGTGTAAGGTGATATAACACACATGTTAAATACATTTACCTAGAAACAAACAGGATATAGCAGTGGAGATCCAAGCACAGCTTAGGCCATTTTTTTCACTCTTTCACTTGCATAATTTATATTTAAGGATAGTTTCTTTTAAGTACCTGAATTCCCTGAATACCTTATACTGTACCTTGTACATTGTACTCCAGTGCAAATAGTTGTAATGAAAGGTTGTACTTTGTTATGAAGCGTGCTTGACTGCTAATGCCTTTGTTTTAAAGCTAGAATTTAATCTTTAATTACAACATACCTAATCTCTGTTTGTTCTGTGCCACTCTGAACTACATTTTACCTTTTCCCTAGAACTTCCCTGTAAGTACGGTGTTTGGCATCAAAGTAGAAATGTGGTAAGGAAAAAGATCATACATGACAGAGATATGCAAAGTTAGAAGGCTATTTTCAGGACAATGTACATATCTCTTCTTTGTCAGCTCCCTGCAAAATGCTCTGCCTCTCTCCACAGTTAGGTGTGACCCAATGCCATTTCACATTTGCCATATATAAAGACAAATGTACCAATCAAACTTATGTTCCCTCCTGCTTTTTCCTTCCCCTAATGGTTTAAAAGCCTGTGTTAATTGCATTGGTGCCTCTTGTAAAAGGGAAGAGTTTTTTTGTTACCCTAACTAACCTGAGGCAAAGTTTCCATTCAGTTCAAAATTTAGAGATGTGAATGGCTTTCAATTTCCCATATAACTTTAGTTCTGAAGTTTATGTCTCAAACTGATTATCTTTGGAATTAAAAGGGCTCTTGCACTGATATGTGGGGGGTTTTCTCTGGTATTTTACATTCATGTATGAGCACCTACTTTGTGTTTTTCTTCTTACTGCTAAACTTACTCACACTAATTTTCTTATGTGAACTTTAGTTCCATAGTCTGAAAAGTTGGTTTAGATTTAATGTATTTCCTTTCTTCCAAAAGACCAAGGTATCTCCAGGGTGACATCATCAGAGTAAGTGGACGTTCTGGTCTATTTTTTAATCCCTTAGCAATTCAAATGCATTTGAAAGCATTATATTGTAGTTTTGTTGCCCTACAGCTCTTGCTAACCTTTAAAAATATACTGTGATAGATATCTTTCCTATGGATATGCAAGCATGGGCAACTCTGTCACTTACTGCTCTGTATTTTTTCAGTTGATAATTTCCAAACTACAGCTTCCTGGTTCATATGAAACCCTATATCTTGTATATAGACTTTTTGACTTCTTGCTGCCAGGTGTTGCATAACCAAATACTGACTGAGAGCAATACGAATGAGTTCGCTGAGAATAGTGCTGTTCTTCTTCCTTAGGCTTATTCAGGAACATCGCCCAGTGATTTCGGTTGCTGGAAAGTTAAATTCCTTATAAATGTTAAAGTCGTTAGGAAAAATGTTATGAAAGTGATATCATGCGGTTTTTATTGTTTCTTAATGTGCTTTTATTTGAGGTTCCAACTTCAGAAACTCTGCTAGGCTTAGTGGTGGAGTCTAGCTAAACAGATCTTATGATTGATGTTGAATTAACAGATCTGTCAACATGGGCTTGAAAGTACATTTCTACATTCTGTTCCCAACACTGAGAGCTTGCTGAGTTTAAAGGTGGCAAAAAAATTAACAGACCTACAAGACCACTTGATTGTACTGACAGGAATGAGGCCTAGACAGCAGATTTTAACAGTCTAGCAGCCCAGAAGATTACTTGATTCTTGACTTTCAGATAGGGTTGTTCCTAAATATATGAGTACAGTGTGATTATCTAAAGGGAGAAGGCCAATTCACTGCTGAGAGAAGACAGAGATGTTAGAGGATTTGAGCTTCCAGGACATCTCATTTCTGTTTCTTTTTTTGTTGTTGCTAAAGTCACAGGGTTTTGTTATTTGGTAGAAAACAACAAAAGTGTGGAAAGCCTGTAACATTCATTTTCGAGGCTAGCAGGAGGCACAAGCAGCCACACACACTTTAGTTTTTAGACAAATTTGATGGGATTCTGAATTATGGAAACTGCAGCTGCCTTTCTTAAGTCTTTCAAGCTAACAGGATCTATCTGGCAGCCTGTGGGACAAATACAGCCCAGAAGAAGCATTAGCAGCATTTCCCCCTTATTCCAGAAAGTACATTATGGTATCTAAATGTCATCACTTTCACTTGGAGCCAAAACATAGCATCTTATATCCTTGTGAGAGGATAAGATGGAAGGCAGGCATCTTTCTTGAATGAATTTTCGTCAATGTGAGGCAATTTCCTGAATTGTCATCTGCCTTGTGTGTGTTTTGTTCCAGATTTTTCAGAATTAGATCTGTAATTTGCTCATTTAGCTCAGTCCTCATCCTTTATTTCTACATTGTCTGCAAACTGACTTGCTCTTTGCACTGACAGGAGTGTCCTAAAATGAGAAACATGCTTTCAAAAAGAAAGTAAATGCATCACCTAATTTGAAATTTGAAAGCCATGTTATGCCAGTTTTTCACTGTCATTATGTAAAGATGTAGCATCTGGGGCATAAGAAGAAGTCAGGACAGATGCTGTAATATAAAGTGTCAGAACAACTCAGTGCTTGTTCTCTCGCTCTGCCTAGCAAATTTGTATAAAGTAGAGGTTTAAATAGGAAAAACTTTAAATCATGGCACTCTTGGAGTGATACACTGTATTTCTCTTGAAAGCTTTTACATGTACAGGCAATTGGAAATGACTCCCTCAAACACAAGGACAACTTTAATAACTGTCAAGTGTCAGTGAAGCAGGCACATAAACAGAAGAAATGTCACAGTCCATCAGCGTTTCCTTACTTCTCCAATTCGTTTTCCATTACTTAGTCGCCTAGATGTATATAAAGATTCTGTGCATCAGTTCTGCACTTTTAACTACTGCAGAGAAATGTTGGTACCTCTGGTTTGCACCTTTCCTGACTGCATTGCTCCTGCCTAGCTTTCAAACTGGATTTTCACTTTGAAACCAAAGCATAATCTATCTTTGAGGTACGATTATGGTAAAAAAAAATGATGCCTTGGTAGTCCATATTTATTCTCCTTCAGTGATTTCTATACTGAATCTGCTCACTGCACATCCAAAACCAAAAGCTTTCTAGCTCGTGTGTGGGTAAACTCGATTTGGTACATGAAAGTAATGCCAGGGGCTTGATTACCCTTCTTCATCAATTTCATCAATGGAAACCACTATTTTTAGTGACACTTTAACTGTGTAAAACTAGAGACAGCTCAAAGGCACACTTGCATTTTGAACATCTGAGAGAAGAGTCACAGCAGAAACAGAGGCCATACCCAATGTAGATTGAAAGGAACAACCTACTCATTTGCTTCATACAAAATCAAGGACTGAAGAATTGCACTTTTAGTGCAGAAAAAAATTACTAAGGAGGTTGAATAAAGGATATTTATCAAGGTCAAGAGTTCAACACTCCCTACCTGCACACCCCCAGGGTGTGCAATAGAAATAAGGGGCAATAGAAGTAAAAGGCAATAGAAATACCACTGCATTACTCTAGTGAGTAAGTAAATTGGTAACGTCCTGTTTTGAGTGTTTAGCCTTCTGTTACAACATTCCTATCTGTTTTCATTGAATGTTTTACTCCACACTCAGACAAGCAGTCAGTAGTAGGCTTTCACTAAGGATCTGCACTAGGGGAGAAAAAAGAATTAATCCCGTGTTTTCTGAAGATTAAAAGATACAGCATATTTCTGCTGTATGTGTAGTGCTTACTTCCATCAAAGGGAATAGAATAGTATTTTAGCTCTTTTGTGAAAGATACTGATAGCCTCCTACTGCTATTCCAGCAGAGTCTAAACTCCTGGCTCAGCTTTTTAGGCTTTTAAAGTTCCCATTTAATTCAGTTCCAACTCCTTACACTCTATTAAAGGCAGTGAGGTCATATTTAGTCCTCTTTTTCTAAGGGTGAAGAAAAGTAAAAGTTTCATCAGTAGATAAAGCAAAACTAAATTTGCTTGATAAATCTAGAATATGTATATTGAATATATGTAAATCCTGAAGGAGCTAGCTTGTTATGGACTAAGTAGTGGAAATCTCCCTCAAAAATAAGGGACACTGGCCTCTAAAAGAAATATAATACTGCTTCTTTTTAGAACACACCAAGGTCTTTTGTGCTTCAGAGTTGCAGGAAAACCTGAAAATAAGCTGCAAATATTTTTCATATATCTCCTATTGCAAGGCTGTATGTGCTTCATAATCTGTCTCACTGTAAATAGTATACCATAGCCTGGTAGGTCTAGCCAAGAGAGAAGACAGATTCTCTCAAAATTCAAAGCTTTAATCCTTAGAGTCTAAGATATTCATATTTTAATTTCCTTTCTCTGTTCATAGATCAAATATTGTGAGGTGTAATAAAAATGTCTTATAACTGTGCAAGAATACATGATCAATTTAAATAGTCTTACCTTTGGGGCAGGAAGAAGGGTGGAAAAAGAAGGGTTATTTTTCAATTATTTGAACACAGTTATGAGGAATCAAAGAATCTTGGGGGAAGATGACATTACACTATATAAAAACTCAATTCTGAAGATGAAATATAGCAATGTTATGAAAATCCTTTTCAGAATTAAGAGAATTTAAGTATTTCTTTTGAAATAAAAATTACATCTATCTGTACACTCACACTTCTTTATGCCACTCTATTTCTGTCTACCTACAAAAGTGATCTCTAGTTTAAGAAGGAGCAGGGACAGGGTCCTAGTTTGCTTAGACTTTTTTTCTAACCAAAAACCAATGTATTTTATGTAGAAATTAATTTCCCCAGGAAAAATAAAATAAAATAAAAAAAAATTGTTGTGATAGGCAATGCAAGTTGTGTAGAATGTGAGGAAGATCTGCTGAGACTCCCTGATGTCAGACTCTCTAAAGAGGGAAAGGCCTTTAAATTAAACTGTTTCATGACTGTATCACAAAATAGTCAGTAGAGACATTTTGACATGAAGCTTAAAACACTAGGTAAGAAAAATCAGATGAAAACTATATGTATACATCAGTTCTTGCCCTACATACTGTGTATTGGCAAAGGTGAAACCTTGCTTTTGGTTAACTCCTGACTTTCCGAGCAGCTATGTATTTTGTCCCTAGAAACATTCCAGTCTGTTGGGTGCTTATTTTTTTACTACCTGCTCCTCAGTCTAGTTTGTCTTTCTCTGAATAAGATGAAGCTTCCCAGCTGCAGGCTTCTGTTTGCTGCACTGTGAGGTTTCAACAGCTTTCCCTCAAAGCAGTTTCAGCAAATCTCCCTTCTTTCCAAGGATTTGGTTTGGATTACTCTTCTCAAAGGAACATAACAGAGAGTGCACAAATAAAACACAGTGTAATCCACAATGGTGCATCTGTTATTTTAAAGTAGACAATCCAAATAATATTTAAACAAAGTACAAAATTCATGTTTGCTTTCAACATTTGGGAAACTTTGTAAGCAATGCCAAGGGTGATATGAAATCTCATGGGGTACCTACTTCTTTTTTTACACAATTTGGAAAACAATTTGAATTTACTGAATTCTAGTTTTCAGCTTCAGGAGGCAAAAAGAAAACCACAATTTCTTCAAAAGGAAACTTGAAAAATTAGTAATGAAATTTATATCCTTGTAAAAGTTTTTCATCTCTTGGCTAATAAGCCCATTCTCTTTGGTACCTTAAGCTATATTTCAGAAATCAGGAAGTCTGGAAGATGCTTAGATCTATTATTAACATGTCTGTTTATTTTCTAGCAATTGTTTGACTATTATGGCTTATCAATTCAGTTTCATTTCATAGCAGAAACAGCTCCTGTGGATATGCAGCAGAACATTATGTCTCACATCTTATTTATTTCAGGTACAACAATTTGTATAGGTTCTAAATTATGTTCTTCCCATTCTTTCCTGCATTGTACTTTCCCTGGAGGAATCAAATCTACAGGGTATTTTAAACAATGAGTAAAAGTAATACAGAGGTGGCCCCAGGAGTATTATGTAGCAGATTGAGTATGACTAGATTGGGATGAACTGTGAGCATGACAGCACTGTGCTGATACAGTAAGCATGACAACAAGATGCTTTGAAAAGTGCATAAGCCTCAAATTGCCTTGCTATTACAGAGTTGTCTCTGTGTTTTAAATGTAGCAGTCTGAAAACAAACTGGGCTGGGTTCTGAATTTTGTTAGTGGGGCTGAAATTTTCTAGGTCCATCTTGTACCATTTCAAATCAATTTGGGGAAACTGTAGGTCTTTGCTTTTCATGAAAGCATGTCCTTGTAGTCAAATAGAGCTTGGTTAGTGCTCTTACTGAAGGAGAGTAGGTTTAGACTAGATCTTAGGATGACGTTTTTTGGCATGAGGGTGGCAAGAGTCCAGAACAGATTGCCCAGAGATGTTGTGGATGTCCCCTCATTGGAAGCCTTCAAGTCCAGGTTGGATGAGGTCTTGAGCAATCTAGTCTAGTTGAGTCATCCCTGCCCATGACAGGGAGGTTGGGTTAGATAAGACTCTAGAGTCCCTTACAACCTAAGCCATTCTATGATTCTCTTGGAAGATCACTGTGGTTCTCCTTGCAGTGAGAAACTCCTCATTGCTCAGCTGAGAGGAGAGTGCTCTGGACTCTGACCACTGTAAACTATTGCAGGATAATCTGAGCTCTTTGTTTAAATGCTAGAAATCTTTTAGTGTCATGCTGGGTGGATAGCTATTTCAAAAGTAAAATATTGACCCAATTTAGGGGTTCATTGCCCCCAAAGGAGACTGAAAATATTATATTGCTGTAGATAGTTGTTGTAGATATTTTAGGTCTTGGGAAGTTTGGCATGTAGTCAAGCAGATGTATATCAGAAGTAAAAGTTATTTCATCAAAATATAAATAAAAGACAGATACTTATGAAATGGAGTCACAGCACAAGCAGAGAAATTCTGGCCTTTTGGTAAGCTCTGGATATTGTTAGAAAAGGTGCAAATAGGCACTGATTCTGCTACATAGAAACACAGAGCTTTTCTTCTTTTTTAAGGCAGTTTTCATGTAGTGCTGTCTTCTGTGAACTTCAGAGGTTTTTAAATACCATATTTTACTGACCTTACAACGTGAAAATAAAAATTCAGTCTTCTACTCTCTAAGGCACATAGCCTATACATAGCCCCTATAATAGCAAAATTTTGTAAAATGTGACATTGAAACTAAACATGGCAGTCTATCCCACTGCCAAATTTAGGAGAAATAAAATAACATTTGTCATGATTATTCTTTTCCTATGCTGATAAGAGAGAGGGGAAATGAGGTTTGATAGTAATAGGCCAATCTATTCCTATTATTGAGGAACCTCTTGCCAAATAGGCACTGCATCAGCAGTAACTGTCTCCATAGAATATGTTTAATAGATGACTTGAATGACTGTATATCACAAAATCTGCAGTTGTCGGAAGAGAACAGGTCCATACTGGATCTACAAAATAGAGGCCTTCCTGTGCTTACACTTAACCTCAAATCAACAAGTATGGATATAAATCTCAATCTGGGAAATTGAAAAGTCAGATTTAAATACATTCTTAAATATATGAACCCCTCAAAAGAAGAAATGGGAGGCAGTTCTGATGACCAGCATTGGAGGAATGGAGTAGCAAGTGCCCAGAGTTTTCTATGCAATGTTCTAGTATTTGTCATTAAAGTGTCATATATGACTTTATAGACATTTTTAAGGAAAAATATAGTCAGCATGTTCAGTCTCTACATTGTTGGGACTCTGTTATACACTATTAGGCAATTAAGAAGTGTCTGAACACATTTAAAGGGTTCAGGAGGTGTTGCCTTATGGCCCACTTGCTATATTCTGTGCATCTGTGTCCTTAATGTTGTGTGTGTATCTAAGGAAACAACTGTACAGAATTTGTTGCTTTTCCTCCTTCTTATTCCTCTAGTTACCTGGAGCTGACCAGTGTGGGTCACATGCAACAGAGTAGATACCACAAAGATTCAAAGTTCTGCAGGTTCTGTTGAAGTCAGTGGTGGTCAAAGAGAAGAGTCTTAGATCAATGGGAGCTTAATGGACATCTGCTTTGCTTGTTACAGTGCACATGCAGGTGTGGTGAGCTGCAAGGTGTGAGCATTTTTCAGTTGTAATCTTATGACCTATGAGAGGAAGTATTGGAAATGTGAGGCAGGGAAGGGAGAGGGAAAGGAGGACAAATACTGGAGGGGCTGTAGTGGGAGCAGGTTGTAGGTGACATCTGGAGTTTCTACAATAAGGGAAAGGGATAAGGCACCAACTGGAAACCATGCTTCACTAGCTAAATAGCTTTTCCTCTGTTTTATCTCTGTCCACTGAATTTTCTCTTTTATTGTGTGCTTTCATTTGTAAGTGTGTGAAAGCGCTAAAAATTAAAATTGAAAACCCTGAAGTTTTTTTGAAGGATTTGGAAAAATTAGTTGTATCAAAGAGAGAAGAATTGCTTTAGCTGCTTTTATAATGGTTTAGTTGTATCTGTATGTATTCAGGTTTCCTTTCATTCATCTGGCCCTCCAAGTGCACAAAATACTTCTTGATACTTTGCTTTTAGTCTGCATCTTCACTTGTAGTCTATCTTGTAAGAACTAACTGTGTAGCTTTAAAATGATTGGTAGGCTCTTGACAAACAACATTTTGTCTGAAAACCTGAAACCAGTTGGAAGACGTAGTGTAGCAAATAAATAGTTAGTTCACTTCTGGGATTGGCATGGCATCATACTGAGTATATTGCTTGTGCTGTGGGGGAACGTCTGGCTCTTACGGAAGAGAAAAACATTTAGTTTCCTTTCTGCCACAGTAAGACCTCACTGATGGCAAGCTGGCACTAACAGTTTTTTGGATTACCTCATGAGAAAAACCCACACAATTGTGAGCTATCTTTGGACCTACAGAGAATGCACTGTAGGGGAAGCAGAAAGAATATATCATGTAAATATCACCTGTATATCTACCCCACGCCTTTGAAGTTTCTCAGAAATGCAAGATAGATTTATATACAGCTGTTCTTCTGAGATTGTTCATCATCTGTGTTTAACTTGCACACCCAGAGGTGGTTTCCCACAAGCTCCTAAAAGCATACACTTTTGTACATTTTACACAAATGTGCAAGTGGCATTCTCTCCGATAGGACTTTAAAGTATTTAAATATTTCTGTATTAATCAATTGCTGAATGACTTTATAGGCCAATGAAAGGAGGGCTTAGTGCCTTTTGCTACATAAACTAACAGGCACAAGTTTGCTCTGTTCATCAGTGAGTAAAGTCCTCTGCTCTGTAAAATAACACTTAATGTTTGATTTCCCATGGCATAAAACTGACCTAAAGCTACCTTATCTTTTAGGCTACCTGGACGTTTTCCCTGTCTTTTATAATATTAGCATGTCATCATAGTGAAACCACTGCCACCAACAGGCTCTGCAGACTGCTTCTAAGCCAGGGCAGATCCTTCATTGATGAGATGGCTTGGCTGATTGCCTGTCCATTTTCAGGTGTGCTATTCATAGCTGTACCTCCTTTACAAAATTAGTAAAATCAAACCTGAGTTCCCTGTTTCTGAGATGGCTAAATGTTTTGTACAAAGAACATTTGTACAAAACCAAAACAAGACAGCCTCAAGCTACTCTAATATTCTACTTACATATATGAAGGTATGAGGAATTCTTTGTGAAAAGTCCTCAGAGAAGGGGAAACTGCCTTTTTCCACTGTACAACAAAACAAATACTGAGAAATGCCTTTCTTTACTGGAGGGTTGGCACAAGATCTCTATGCAAGGAATGTTGTACTAGCCAGTCATCTGTCTTAGTGGAACCTACAATAATTCAAGTGACCTAGAAATCGGTCTTCAATGTCTGTCCTTCATTTTCCTCTCATTTGATGCATACTGCAGGAAAAACTAAAAAAAAAAATAAAAAAATAAAATAAACCCATGAATTCCCTTTAAATATAACAATTTTCCAGGAGAACATTTACTCTGACAGCAGTTAGAAATTAGTGACACATCCATACATCATTAAAAATGCTTTCTGAGTAGCTGTTCTTCAAGTAATTATTTCTTTTATCTTTCCATGTACAGTTTGTTTGAAAAATTGCAGGGGACAGTTATTTCTTATTCTCTCTCTTATGACTAGCTTGCATGCATGGCAACTTCCATTTTCACTATCAAGCCAAGATCAGTTTGATTCTGAATTTTGTACTATATTTGGAAGAAAAAAAAAAAATCACCAGAACAAAACTGTAATTTGACCCAAGAGTCAGACTGTATTTAGGAGAGGGAGACGGAGGGTGGGTGGGAAGTCTCTAAAATATTTGAAACTGCAATTGTGAAGTATAAATCAAGCATTTTACTGGTCTTATCTGTAGACATATTTTATGAAAATATTGTTAGGGGAGCAAGTGAAAACATTCCTTTCATTCTTCTTCTAGACTACTATTCTACAGTAATGAGAAAATCTCCTGTCATTTTCTGGTTTTCTCCTTACCTCATGATGCAACTGAAGTTATTATTACTTATCATTCAACAGAACATATCTAGATTTGAAGAATTCCTCTGCAAATCTAAATGCATAAATGGTCACAGTACATGTAGCTATTTGGACTGGCAGGCAAAATTTTTGTGAGCCCTGCAGATTTCATATCAGGTAAAGGACAATGACAGTGACATATGATGAGACTCTGATAACCAAGTTAATCTTGTGAAGAATATACTAAAGGAAGAATAGAATTACAATGTAGAAAAAGTAAGGAAAAAAATGGAACAAACATGAGAACATAAGAACAGATAAAGAAGGCTAAGTTGAAGATTCCCCTATCCAAGTATCCCAGCCCCAACAATAATCAAAAAATAATTTCTCAAGACTGTAGACCCAGAGCAAGTATATACAATACTTCTTGAGTATTCTCCCAGCCTCCAACCACCTGCAATTTAGGCACACCAGGAGCTGAAGATATTCCTTGTGTACTTACCAGCCCTTAGTGAATTTCTTTTCAATAAACTTCTTCAGTCTTGCTTTGAAGCAGTGTAAAACTGTTACCACCTGTAACAGTTTGTAGGAAGGATTTCATAGCTTAATGGCATATTCTGAAACAGTCACTGCCTTTGTTTCTTTGTGCCTGTTGAATATAAACTTTTTATGTTGCCTCCTAGTTATGCTTTATGAAGTTATGCCAGGATTTTTGCTAGGGGTGTATACAAAGCTTTCAGAAAATTACGCATTTCTATGATTATCCTATGTTATGCATTAAAACAATTCAGATATTGAATCACAGAATCATGGAATGTTAGGGGTTGGAAGGCACCTTTGGAGGTCATCAAGTCCAACTCCTCTGCCAGAGCAGGACCATCTAGTCTAGGGCAAGTCACACAGAAACGCATCCAGACAGGTCTTAAAAGTCTCCAAGGTAGGAGACTCCACAACCTCCCTGAGGAGCCTGTTCCAGTGCTCTGGAACCCTTGCAGTAAAGAAGTTCTTCCTCATGTTGAGGTGGAACTGCCTGTGCTCCAGCTTCTAGGCATTGTCCCTTGTCCTGTTGCAGGGTACAAGTGAAAACAGGTTGCCCTTTTCTTCTTGACACCCAGTCCTCATATAGTTATATTCATTAGTTAGATTTCCCCCTAAGCCCTCTCTTCTCCAGACT
>NW_008618524.1:0-515 GCF_000691845.1 Merops nubicus
GCGGAGCCTCCGCGCCTCCTCCGCACCGCGGTAACCTTCCCCTTTCCCAGACAGCGCCCTTAGGTTGGTTTTCCCTTTTTTTTTTCTTTCTTTTTCCCTGCGTTTTCTCTCCTTTTTTTTCCTCCTTTAATAGTCTTTTCCAGTCCCTTTCTATCAGCTTGACAGCCGCGCTAGGAAAGACTCGCTAGAGGGTATTAGAGCGGACACAAGTCAGCTAAAGATTTCCAGGTAAAGCTGGGAGTAACCCGTTCTCTGGGTTTGTGCCTGCCCGGGGGTGCCGGGAGGAGGGCGGTGAGCGCCGGGCAGGGAGGAGGGAGGGCAGGAGGGGATGGTTTTGCCCCCGGGCAGGGGTGGGGTGCCCGCTGCCTTCACCCCCCGACGTGGGGACCGGCCGCGCTCGGAGCGGACACTGGGACTCCTTCCTACCGCCGGAGCGTCGTCTTCTTTTGTTGGGCGTGGATCTAGTCCTCGTTCAACAAATAAATTAATAAACACCCCCCCCTCCTTCTCCCTTC
>NW_008618524.1:536-2115 GCF_000691845.1 Merops nubicus
GCTGGTCCTCGTCCCACAAATAAATTAATAAGCCCCCCCCCCTCCTTCTCTCTTCTAACATTAACCTCCGATTCGCTTGACATTAGAGCCCCGCGGGGCACCCGAGGTTCAAAGAAACCCCCGGAACTGCTGCGCAGACTCCTCGGCACCCAGAGGTTACCTCGCCAGTGATTTTGCGTTGCTCAGAGACGTACCATCATTAGAGATCTCGGAATAAAACCGCTTGGCTTTTAAGTTTAAACCACCCTCGCCGTTTAACAGACTCGTATTCGCGCTTGGAAGGGGGAACAGGGGAAGGGACGGGCAGGAATTAACCACCCGAAGTGAATCTCACATCCTCATCAGAGGGGCTGGAAGGGGGAGAGACCTCGGCCAGGGCACAGCCCTCGCCCTCCACCAGGGCCCTTGGGTGCCCAGAGGGATCCTTGACGGGGCGGGGGTACCCCCGCAGGGGTGCGAAGATGCCCTCGGTGTCCCTTCCCTCCGGGAAGGGGTGTCTCCCTGCGCGCTACACCCGGGTGCGCTCCTCATTTTAGCCTTTCACACCCCCTCGTTGTTTTCTTTTTCTCCCCATCCCCTCTCTTTTAAGTGGATTTTTGCTCTCACTTCAATAACACGCCGGCTCTAATTAGCTGCGATATTAAGAAACGCTGCTAAATGACAGTTTTATCAGGTCGGTGCAGATAGGAGGAACGCGGGGACCCGGCGAAACACCCACCCGAAGCTTTGGGGGCTGGATCCCCGCCAGCAACCACCGCTCGCTCTTTTTTAGCTGAAAAAAAAACAAAAAAACCCTGCAACATTTTGGAAAGCAGCTTTAAAACTTTGACTTCTATTTTCCATGCTAAATAACGGGGGAGAACGGCGGCGGCGTATACAGAAAGCTTCAAACCCTGGCAAATATTTGAATGGGGCTTTTTTTTTTTTTGGTGAAGTAGAGCAGCTGTCAGTCAGCTGGCTTTGACAGCCTGCCACAATTTTGTCATTTAATAGTGGGTGTTAGGCTAAGTGCAAAACACTCTGGCAAACAGATGTCAAACCTCCATCTCATATAAATGGGGGGTGGTGAAATTGAGTTTTAACCCGCGTATGGGGTTTTAAAAAGCGGTGCCAGCGTGTAAACTGTATACAAAATAGAGATAGTGACAGTCTCCCGTGTGGGCTTGCTGTTGAAAGGAGGATTATTGAGAAAGCTGACCTCCAAATTATGCTAAATCTTCCTCCCGTTTCGAACAGTGGAGTATGAGAACAGAGCTTGGGAAAGTCGAAATTAAAGGATGAATATGATGGCTCGTTGAAAGGGGCTGATTGTCGTGTATACTGGGGAAAAAAAAGGGCTCTCCCCTGCCTCAGCCGGCTGTCATCTTCCAAATGTGGAGGGAGGAGAGGGAGGGAAGGGAAGGAGAGAAGGAGAGAAGGAAGGGAAGGAAAGAGAGAGAAAGAAGGGAAGGAAAGGGAAGGAAGGGGAGGGAGGGAGGAAGGGAGGGAAGGAACGAGAGAGAAAGAAGTGAAGGGGAAAGAAGGAAAGAAGGAAAGAAGGAAAGATGGAAGGAAGGAAGGAAGGAAGGGAGGGAGGAAG
>NW_008618524.1:2132-33638 GCF_000691845.1 Merops nubicus
AGGGAAGGGAGAGAGGAAGGAAGGGAGGAAGGAAGGAAGGAAGGAAGGAAGGAAGGGAGGGAGGAAGGAAGGAAGGGAAGGAAGGGAAGAAAGGGAGGAAGGAAGGAAGGAAGGAAGGAAGGAAGGAAGGAAGGAAGGAAGGAAGGACGGACGGACGGACGAGCTTGTCAGGCTCCCAGGTTTCAGGGACTGTTTTCTACAGCGGGACCCGAGGGTTTTGGTTTAGGAGAAGGCGGCAGGGCAAGGAGAGACCAGAAAGGCAGCGAGCAGGCAGCTGCACAACCGCAGCCTCCGCAGGGCGAGTGGAGTGTGCAAGGAGGTGGCCAGACCCGCTGCAAAGGGCGGCGGGCACCTGCCCAGGACATGGCAAGAGAGATTAGGAGCAGCAGCAGGAAAAAATATGAGTCACAGTTAATTTCTTCTGAAGTTACTCTTCGAAATACAAGCTGCTTTTCTTCTTCAACTCACATTCCCAGGACTCTTATCTTCACCGAGATGTGATTTTTCCCCCTGTGCTTCGAGGGACCCCGCCTGAAAAATTTCCCTTGAACATTAAAAAAAAAAATGTCATAAATATTTATACCCCAAATTGTTCGTTGCCTCAGCTGGCTAGAACGAAGCAAGAAGGGAAAAGATGATAATTCATGGCAGGAGTGATATAGGGATGATATCAAATTCCCCAGCATAAATCTGCACCCACGGCATCGTTTTGGAGGCTAAACATGTACTTTCCTAAACAAGTCGACGCGAGGAGATTAAATTAAACATTTAATTGAAAAATGTTTCAAAATGAACTGTTCATATTAATAATTCACCATCATTTAAAGACACTCTCAGCTGATTTCCTCGCCGACTACTCAGCTGCGATATTTGCAGGGTCCTAGGTGATGTTAAACGAGTAGCGGAATGCAGAGGGGGTGATTATTGATTATATGCAGCTACTGCTGTCTGCTGCCTTTAGGTCCCATTTGATCCGAACTCTCCCCCCACCTCCTCCCAACTCCCCAAAATCCCGCTGCTGGGTTACGACCTTCTCCTCTCTGCAGGTTTTTAGAAAGCAGGGTCGGTTTTCCACCCTGCCTTTTGCAGAAGGACAAGAAACTCCCGGGATGCTAACTACCCCTGCCTTAGGTGGTCAGAAAAGCCGGGGAGAAGGGGATGCCCCCAGCCCTCCGCAGCCGGGGGGGGTTCCCCCAGCTCCGCGGGCGACCTGCAGCGGCTCCCGGTAGCATCCTCGGGCAACCGGAGAGGGGCTCGGAGCCGCCCCCAGGGCTCTTGGGGCAGCACAGCACACACACAGGGACTGATCTGACAGTCGCTGCCTCAAAAAAAAAGAAAATATATAAAAAAAATTAAAAATTCAATCTATATTCTCCATTTTTTTAAAAGCCCAGTGCTGCCCAGAGCGCTCGCTGAGGATTCCTCGGATGAAAAGCCCCAGCCCCGAGGTGAGCTTTCCTCCATGCCTTGACAACGCCAACTACAGCCCAACCTCGGGTAAAACCATCCGAAAAAATCAGGTTTTATCCCGCAACAGTTGCCTCCGAGTTGTTATTGTAGCTGCAGCTTTGGTTGTGACAGTCTCTGCTGTATTTTAGATACGGACCCTGCAGCCGGTCCCTGGCTCCAGAGTGGAGCTGTGGACACTATTCCATCCCCTCACGCAGAAAAAAAATGCCCGTGGTTGTTTTGCAGCCTGTTTGCATGCAAAAAAAAGCTGTGGTAAAACTGTGAGCCTTATTTCCAGTCGAGAAACTGGCCCACAAATCTGGGAAAAATATTGACATCCTGGAGAGATGTTAAAAAACTCCTCTTGTCATGTAAACGTCGATGTTGTTACCTCTAAAGCGACTGGATTTTTACTGGCATGCTTGTGTTTTGTTGCTTTTCAACCTAGACAGCTGTCCCTTTTCATCATTCTGTCACGAAACAGTCCTGAACCTCAGAAGTCAAAATAGAATTGACACAGAGAAGTATTTTCCCCTCAAATGCAGCCGTTCTATTACGTCTTGAAAGCAAGTCCAGTGACAACCTGACTGTTTGGAAATTGCTCTGAATTACCAGCCTGCACCCTCTCCAACTGCAGTGCCATCAGGAATCCAGGCACTCAACGTGTGTTTATTCCCAGGCTTCAAATGTTAATATTTAATATATTAATGTTTATTCAATATTTAATAGAATAGAGTATGTTTTCATGGTGGAAATATTATGGTGCAAATTCAAACGACAGAGCTGGAAAAGGGCTAAAATAAGGTGGGAAATGGAAATAAAGATGATTTAACTCTGATTTTTATGACTATGATCTTTATGACTGTGATTTTTATGACTATGATGTTACTGTTTAAGGATCAGATCCTAGATAGGAACACAAAGAAGACCAAAACTGGTCTCTGTTCCTGTGACTGCAGTGGAATTCTGCCTGAGCTGCACTGGAGAGAAATCAGAGGGAAGCTACAACACATGGAACATGAAAGCTGCAAGATATACAAACCAACAGGTGAAAACCAAGAGGATTGCTGCACAGAACTCAGTATTTCCACTGTTTGCAATGATTCTCTCATTGACTTCAATGATTCTCTCATTTTAGAGCAGCAGATCATAACTGAATTGTTTTCTTAGTGTTTTTTTATTTAGGTCTTTTGCCTCCCCTTTGAATAGGGTCTGAGTTCTGAACCACCCATTCCAAAATCGAGATGTAAATCAGTTTTTCAAGCAGCTTGTGAGCAGAAAGCACTGGGGGGGGGACACCAGGACATCCCACTGCAACATCACCCAGTCCTTTGAGGAGATCATTGAAGCTGAAGGTGGTGCTGTAAAATGGAGCATGGCTTAGCATCAGGCCTTGTGGCTCCTCAGTGAGGCTGGGGCAAACCAACACTCCTCGTGGATGAATGAACAAAGCCCTTGGACACTCTGTCATCACTGCCAGGAGCTCAGCAGAGCATCTTCTGGCTTTAAGAAGCCAGCTCCTTTCTAAGCATCCAGGCATGGGGAATCAACAGGTCTAATTTTTACTGATTCTCCTTTGCCAGGCTCCTCAGTTGTATTCCCAGGGTTGCCACTGGTCCACTGTGCCATCAACTGGATGTTAACTATGACCAAGAAACAGCCTAAAGTCCTTGGGTAAGTCCTTTAGACTTCCAGCATTTGTCAGGATTCAGGATATTTAGACACAAAATTATCACTGAAATGAACAGAAGCTCCACATCTAAATCCCTGGATTTAAATCTCCTTGAGCTGAAGATGGGAGATATCTGAGTTAATCTCCCTGAGCCTCCACTGAACCCTGGATAAACTGACTACCATAACACACAGGAATATCACAGAGGGATGAGGAGTATAAACTTGCCAATGCTTATAAGGAAAGATAAAGAGGTAACAAATGTGATAAGGGTTATTACCACTGTTTGCCACCATGACATTCACTGGGATGGGAAAGCAGGAAATAACATTCAGAACATCTGAGGAATGTTGCCTTGTTTGAAAATATCTCTGCTCCTAATGTGATGACTGTCTAGCAGAGTTGTGGATGCTGGAAATTCACCCGCTGATTTTATGGAGAGATAAAAGAGTGGAGTTTATATGGAATAAACCCCTTTTGAATAAAACAATCTGCATAAATGCTTTAAGAAAGCCTATAATTATGATAAAAATGTTGCTCAGAGTTAAAATTGTGAAGCAATCAAAATTTATAAACAGTCTCTCATCGACTTTTAATCACACTTTCTCATATACAAACTGTAGAGAATATATAGTGGCAATATATAGAACAATGCACGTTTTATTCTCAATAATTTAGGGTCCTGTGCAGTGTTCTTTAACCAGGCAAAGCTCAGCTTGTCAAGCTCTCCAGGATACCCTTCAAATGTCAAAAAACAACATAAAGGCCACTAGATTTACACCCCCTCAGCTGAAGCTTTATCCTGCTAGCAGCTGAACACCTCTGCAGAGGTGCTGTGTGCTCGCTGGGCTAGGGCCAAAGCTTTCTGTGCTCATCTTCCCACCATGAGGATGAGGAGATGCCTCATCTGGAGACTCCCACCTCCCCTGAAATTCCCTTGTAGACAGAGCTCTGCGTTTGCAGTTCATTAAGGAGGATGCTTAAATTATCTGCATCGTGTAGGACTTGGATGGCAAGAGATATTGAAAGGAAGGAATATTTGTCACGGGAACCTTGCCAAGTTGAATGGTAGCCTACCATGTCTATAAGCTCCATTGTTTCCTTTGAGCTGAACTAGCTGAACACATTCAGAACACATTCCACTAGCAACATGCCTCCCTTGGCAAGCAGTAAAATTCACTGGTAGCATCATGCCACGAAAAACGTTAGCACAGAGAGGTCAAACGAATGAAATACTTGCTTCAAACAATGTTATTTATTTTTTTTTAAATGCAGGGTTACTAGATTCTTTTTTCTGGAACAGAATAACATGCAGTCTTCCACCTGAATTCCTTATGAAAATGAAATCTTCTGTGGAATTGACTGGCTCTTATTGATAGGCTAACTGTTCAACTCGCCTTAATTATCAGAGTAAACAGCCTTTTCTGCTAAAACATTGATTCAAACTGCTGCTTGCAGCTAGACATATTAATAAGGAATAACTGCAGTGAGTTTCACAAGGTTTACACCTCTCTGTTGGAGTGTGAAATGATGTCCATAAATACACTCTTTTAATGCTCTCGAGAGGAGAGACACTTGCATGATTTCCTATTGATTCCAGGTTTGTGGGAGCTTAGCCACAACAAACAAAAGTCCCCAAGAGGGTGGCTGGAAAGAAGGAAGAGTGAAGAATTCTCCTTCCACAGGCTGCAGCAGATCCTAGGAGATGCTCATCCTGCTCGTTGGTGGAACAATAAGGGTGCTTTGTGGTTCTCTCAAAGGAATAGTGCTGTATTTTGAGTCTGGGAAAGATATTTGGGGCTCGAGAAAGTGAAACCTCAGCCTGATCCACTGCTAGGTGATTTAGGTGATAGTATTTCAACAGAGAAGGACCATGCATGCCTTTGATGTGCATCTCTGACAGCATTGGACTGGCAAGCAATGGCATCCCTGGATGTTCTGGTCATGCTCCTACCCATGTCCCAAACCCAAGCACAGTGGGACTTCCCTTTCCAGTAAAAATACCCAAAAAGACCATTGTGATTTTGGAACTTTGTGATTTCATGAGAGAGAGGGGCAGAATTTTTTTTTTTCATCTTTTTACAGCCCAGTTTTCTCACTCTTGGGCTTTGCCTACAGGAGGATGAGTAGAAGTTATTTCCTGTAATTAATATGATGCTTCATTCAAAGGACTTATTTGTGTGAACTATCTATATTTAACAGTCTAGAATCACCAAATATAAACATCAAGCATCACTTTGTATCTATATGTGAGCCTAAAATGTGCTTCTGCCTCCCATAGAAGCCCAGACAGACGAATGTCATGACTGCTTTGTGCAGGACAGAGGGCAAAACCACCACCACCACCAAACCTAAAGCCTGAAACCAAACACTCTGTAGACTTCCATTCAAATGACACTGAAAATTTGGAGCATGAACTACTGAAGAAATCTTTCTGCTTTACAAACTGCAACGTTTGTTGGAAGAAAAAAAAAAACAAACCAACAAATCTAAAGCATAATTGCAAATTCAAATTTCCTCCCCATTCTTAGGCTGACATTTGTGGTTTTCTCTTAACATCTCCCACGTGTTAATGCAGCAGCTTCTGAGCCCTCTTGTTATCCATCCCATTCAACCTAACAGTTTAGCAAATTCTCCAATTGTGTTGGTGTTCCCTTTCACAGGCAGGGAGAGCAATTTGGTGTGTCCTCTTAATGAGTCATTTTCATGCCAGGAGGAAAACAGTGGTTGTGGAAGTTATTAAAGCTTTTTGTTCATTGATTTTAAGGCTCTCTGCTGAATCTATGTTGCTTAAAACTCAGCTTGTTTTGTTAGAAGTGGTATTCAAACCATCTTTTCTTCCAACTCCTAAGTTTGAAGAACTCCAGCTTCTTTTTACTCCTCTTCAGGGGTTGCAGATTTGCCATTGGATTGAGTCTATCACAGAACTGTGCAGTGAAATCCAAGATTTCATTTCAATTTTTTTTTAATACTGAGGTTACTAATGGTAGTTGTCCAAATATGAGAAGGATTCAAATCATCTATGGAGGGTAGGGCAGATACAAGCCCAGCAGGGGCAGGAGGTGTCTTCATCTGTGGCAGGCATTGACTTTAAATCATAATCATAGAATCCTTTAGGTTGGAAGGGACCTCCAAGATCATCAAGTCCAACCATTGAGCCATTAGGGCTCTAAAGTCCTCTGCTAAAACAGATCAGAATCTGTCAGGGCTGGAAGGGACCCCAAGGATCCCCCAGTTCCACCCCCTCTGCCAGGAGCAGGGACACCTCCCACTAGATCAGGCTGCCCAGAGCCTCCTCCAGCCTGGCCTTAAAGACCCCCAGGGATGGGGCCTCAACCACCTCCCTGGGCAACCCATCCCAGGGTCTCACCACTCTCCTGGGGAAGAACTTCTTCCTCATGTCCAGCCTGAATCTGCCCACTGCCAGCTTTAATGGTGACAGTATAAATGGAACTTTTTTAAGCTCCAGCTCATCATCCCAGTGATGTATCTAATGAACACACAAACCTACTTATCTTGGTTGAATGGTGAAGTGGAGAAAGGGTGCTATGCCTGAGAGAAAACTAGTTGCCATGGATGGTTTCTTCAGAGGAACAAGGAACTTGGGGCCCAACAAAATGATTGTGAGAAGAGCAGATGTGCCATATCTCCTACACTGAAGGGACTATGGCAGTCATCATAATGATATCTTTGGTCACATGTGGTTTTGCATCAGGTTTAATTTGGGGTTTCAATTATCTGACTGGTCTCCAAGGGATGTCACTCAAGGTGGTGGGAGAACGTTCAACAAAAAGCCATCAAGTGGTCCCCGTGCCACGTTGCAGACACACAAATCCCCACGTTTAGGTGGCACTTAGCAGGAGCTGTGTGCAGTGTGTGTGTGCAAGGGATGAACTTCTGGCCACGTTTTGGGGGCAGAGTTTTGTGTGGAGTGCTTGGGAGAGAAGGTTACAGGACACAAACTGCCAGGAGAATTCCTCCTCCCTGGGGCAAACCAGGGGGTCACAAGGAAGAGGCTACAGGTTTGAAGGAGTGTTTTTCTGGACAAATTTTCTTGGAAGAAGGGGCTAGAAAGCAAAACTTATAGACTCATGTGAGTGCATTTAAAAGCAAAAAGGCAGCTCAGAGATGTTTGTTTTCTTTTAAACTAAAGAACAGACTTCTAAAAGCACAGATCACCCAAAAATCAGTTGAAATGTAGGCCAAATTGGGAGCTGACACCACTGGTGGGCTGCATTTACAGAGTGCAGGCATAAAAATATATTTTCAAGAATGCATAACTAAAATGCCAATTATTTATTTAAAAAACTAATTAACTCAAAAAAGTTTTCAGTTCCTTTTTGGGTGAAATGACGTTGGCTGCACTTAAAGCCTATTAGGAGGACACAGGTCATTGCAAAACCATCCAATTCTTCCCAAATCCTGAAACCCCTGCAGTACCTTCTGAAGTACCTAAACAGCCACCAATAATCTAAACAAAATAATTTAATACTGGCTGTTTTCCACATTTTAATTAGCAAGAGCAGAGGGGCTGTTGCATAATCCTATTTAATGTCTGTGCTCGATACCTCCAGAACAGCTCAGTGATTAAGTTCATACCTTAGTGTGGCTAAAGGCATTAGAAAGAAGAAAAGCCAGCACTAAGATTCACTTTCTGACAAAGATTTGATGCATGTCTCCTTCCACTGACTCACCAGAGAAAAAGCTCCATTCACTTATAGCCTGTTGGCTGCAAAGATGCCCTGAGGTATTTTGTATAAATCCATATTGATGTCTCATGTGACTTTTTCCTCCCCAGCAGAGTTTCTTTGTGACAAGAGATCACAGTGCCCCCATTAGATAATCACCACTCTTCAACAACATCCAGCCTAATCAGGCAATTGATCACAGTAAGGCAAAGATTTGGGAATTCTCCAAACTGCTGGCTGCAGCTAACCCTTTCTGTGCAAGGGGCTGCCTTGGGCAGTGTCCCCCAGGGGTAGATTCCTGAGAGGGGATTTGTTCCCTCCATGTAGCCCTGCTGTTTTAATTGAGGGGATAAGATTTGGAATCTCACTCTCACCTTATTTGACTCAACATTCCAAGACTGTTTTCTTGGTGCCCATGTACAAAGGAAGTGCTTTAAGTGTGGGCTTCTCCACATTAGGATATATATTTTAAGATGAACTGTTTCTCCACGTGATAAAAGCAACTTGAAAGTTGTTCAAAATTGTCAGGGAATTTCTCTACCTCTATTTGGACAAATAAATATTGACATCAACATAACTTTTCAATCTACCCAAATATAGATATGAGGGTAATGAAAAAAAAATGACAAGGGATTACACAAGGCTTTTGCCTAGGGAGCAGAAAGAAATGCAACTTAAGCCCAAACTAATGCTTGTGGGCAGGAGCCAAGCCACACATCACAGAAGAAAAGATCTCTCCTAAATCCTAAAATGGGTTTTACAGTCCTGATTCACCTGATTCTCAATCTACCCAAATATAGATATGAGGGTAATGAAAAAAAAATGACAAGGGATTACACAAGGCTTTTGCCTAGGGAGCAGAAAGAAATGCAACTTAAGCCCAAACTAATGCTTGTGGGCAGGAGCCAAGCCACACATCACAGAAGAAAAGATCTCTCCTAAATCCTAAAATGGGTTTTACAGTCCTGATTCACCTGATTCTTCCAGGGAGCTCTTGCTGGATGCCAAACAGAGTCCACCAGGAGAAACCAAGTGGATGACACTAAAATGCATGTAGAATGAAGTTCATGGTCTCATGAGGAGAAGGTGAAAACCAGTACTAGGGATAGTGCCATGTATTATTGGTCCATGAGAAGTTTTTTAGGCTTTTTTTTCTTTTCCCCCTCTGCATTTCTGTTTGGGTGCTTTATTTCAGGCAAACTTCACACAGAGATTTATAAAGATCTTCCTTATTCCATCTCTGTCCAACAAATACCAGGGAAAAAATTGCCTGGCAGGCTATTGGATTCATTAAGGAGAATGATGTGTTTTTTAATGATTTGCATGTTGTTTATTTAGAGTGAAGACACTGAAATAAACTATAAAGCTCTTTGCATTGTACTTCTCTGAAGTCCCCACGATAACAAAGTTTGTGATCCCTCCAAGCAGCCAGAAATGCCTAATCTGGGATGCCTGGTATCCAGCATAGAGAAAATAATCTTAATTAAAATATGGCCATTTTTAACCTCTGTCTTGTCTTCTTCCATCTCTCTCTCCACTCCCAAGGACAGTTTATGTGTTCAGCTCTGAATCTCCAGGTGAAACCAGGTATTTCCTAAAGACATGGGTGTGCATGTTTACATGTGTACATGGGAGAATCTTTAGGAACTCAAAGTCCATGACACTGAATGCCTCTTTTCTGCTGGCCTGGCTTGGAATTAAAAGCTGAAAAATTACCTTCTGAGAATCAATGACATATCTCAGATAACACAGAAAGTGAAAACACATTCCAAATATTCATGGAATAACTTTATGTTTGGCTTGGGTGTATGGACTTAGTAAATCTCACTTACACAAATCTGTTTTAAAGTTAATTATCTACTATGATTTCCATCTAAATATATTAAAGGGACATTTTCCTCATTCTTTATTTGCAGTGAAGTCATTTGAGCACCCAAATAATTGAGCTTGGGTGTAAAACTTGTAAAATTTCTCCCTAAACCACAGGTCTGAAATGTGGTTCTCTAGAACTATATCTATTTTTCTTCACTAGATACCAGAAGAATTAGAGGTAACAAGTTCACATCTACAACTAGATGATGTAAATCCCACCAAAGGAATCCCTGAAGCTGGAAAATCATCAGCAGGGAAGGTGGAACAATGGAAGACCAGAGAGGAGCAGCCTTGGATATATTCCAGCTGTTGCCACACCAGGTCTTCAGTGGGGAACTTCAAGAGTGTCCAGTGACACAACTATAGAAACTTAGCACATGTGTCAGTTTTGGTTGTGTAGAATATGTACAGAATATATATTGGGGGCCAAAAGTTAGACAGAGGACTCTTGTTTCATGAGCTTGTTTCTAGATCCAACCTGCTGCATGATAGTTCATAAATTTAATATTGTCAATTTAATAGTTGATATTAAATTGGCAGTATGGCTCAAAGCAGCCTTGAAAGGAGAAATCCTCAGGGAGCACTATGCTCTTACATTGCTTAGTGATGCATGAAGCAACCAGAGCAGGGCCACAAATCTTCAGCCTTTAGAAGCCTTAGATCTGCTTCCATTGTGAACTCAGATACACTGAGATGAATCCATGACCTGTAGCTAGGGCTGGTGGAGGCTCCCTGGAAGAGAAATCCACTTCACAGGCACCCAAACACCTTCAGCTGTTTTTCAGTCAGGGTTTGTGGGTGTTTATTTATAAGTGTCTATGTCCTGCTGGTTTTATTGCTTCTCCTTTTGAACTGTAACACTGTTCTTTGCCATCAAATCCTTACCAAAATATTTGTCCACTGACATTTTCAGCTATTTGGACTCTTGAAACACTCGTGTTTTGCACTGACAATTCATCTCTGGGCACCAGCCTCTTTTCCTGGGCTGTGGCCATCAGCAAACAGGTAGTTGAAAGTGCAAGTGTTCAAATAGATATTCACCTCTTTATTCTGGGATCATAAATTTGAAAAGGCTCTTCTGCAAGCACAAAATAGCAGGTTGGGCCTCTCTCCAGCTGAACAACATAGCTCATCCTGCTCCCTTCAGTATCTCTTTCTTTTCTACCTACTTCTAGCTAATGCAAATCTCTAATATTCTGTAATGACATACCAATTACAGAATCCAAGCCATCAAATCTCCACCATGCATGAAGCTTTGATCTCCACCTTGCAGTAAAACCCAACTCTTACCTTTTTTTTCCTAGCAATTTGTTCTTCAGAGTTATCTTGGAGCATGGATACTTATTTTTTATTTCCTCTAGTGAAGAAATGCTTATAAATATCATAGCTCTGAATGCTGACAGTCATGTCAGTATATATAAGTAAAGTTCCTCCTCTGTTTCTGCTTAAGTACATAGACTAGATTCAGTTTTGGGATGTGTCTCATCTGTATGATGGTCTCTTAACTCATGGTAGAAGATATGTAGGACACTTTTGGGAAGCCTGAAGGCCAGCTCTTGAACCACTTTTCATCGAGCTCATTTCTTGTCTCTCAGTTAATTTGTTACCTTTATCATCCATTAGTGCTGTTACATGATCTAATGCCATGGAATTTTTATACCACTGCAAATTTAACCAGGTTGGGAAGGTATCGAGCTCTTGATAGGGGTATTGGAATTCTCCTAATCAAGTCTTAGAAATCTGAATTGATTTGACACTCAGGGCCAAAGAAAGGTTTTAAAAATGACTGGTTTTACCTCTTCTTGACATGTGAAATTCACTGTTTAATCTGCCAAATCTCCATACTCTAGGCATTTATTCCCACGTGGTCTGGCAGCCTTGACTTTGCCAAAAGTCCCTGAAAGGCCAAGAAGATGCAGTGCCTGAAAAACAAGGGCTCTCAATTTGCTGATCCTAAAGACAACCCCCTCTCCCCCTTTTCTTTTCCCACCATGAAAGAGGACCAGAAAAATACACTTGAAACGAGCTCACTTCACTGGACAGGTAGCAGAAAGCAAATGGGATGGCAAGAAGAGGAGATATCAAGGTCCCTGTTTTAGGGGGGAAGATGGCAGAAAGAGAAAATAAGTCAATTTGTCAGGGATTTGGGCTCCTTTTGAAAAGAGAACACCTGTACAGCAAGGGTAGGGTTTTGCCTCACCAAAACAAAACCAGATTACTGGCTTAGAAAGCTAATTATTATGTGTGTTTACTTAAACCAGGAGTGGGAAGAAACAGGTGCTGAGAAGCACTGAGATCCTATTAAAACATCTGTGGGAGCTTCAAAGGCAACAACACTATTTAGAATTGGTAACACCCAAGGATAAAAGTTATAACAGTTACAGAGAGATCGTGCAAGACAAAAGCAACACTCTAAAGCTCATACAACAGCTCAAATGCATGTGATATGGATAAGATCACAGGGGGAAGGTTGCATAGAAATAATAGTGTCAAATAAAGGAGCTAAATAAACACTGGTACTTAGATAAAGATAAAATCCCTGTAAATGTCGACGCACTGTTCCAAGAGGCCTGAGAACAAAAAGGAGGTTGCCAGGCATTGGAGGAGAACCTATAATCTGCATTACTGCAGCACCGTGGAGTCACAAAACAATGGGACATTGTTTGTCACGCAGGCAGGCATAGGGAGAGAACAGGCTGGGAGAGGAGAGGGGTGGGAGTGACCTCGTGTCTGGAAAAAAAATCCTTTCGATTATAATAAGAGCAAATTTCTGACTAGGAGGGCTCACGTGGGTAGATCCTGCCTGAGTACAGACTTCTGCCTTCAGAGCCACCGTGTGGAAGCCACCCCAGCTTTTAGAGGGTGACAACACCTCAGTCCAGGAAAGAAAGCAGTGGAAAATAATGGTAGTGATTAATAACAACAGGTACAGCAATAAGAATAAAGAGGAAACCACCGACTGAATTAGCACACAGAGGATTACATTATTGATAGCTTCAGGAGACTTTTTTTGGGAGACTTTTAGAAAGAGTCTCTTCCTGAATTAATCCTGTTAAAATGTCACCTTTCCAGCTCTCCACACAGAAGGTGATGTGTTAATTATGACATAATGCTGTGGAAATAATCTGGGAATTTGTAACAGGAAAGGACTGCTCAATGAAACAAAATATTCTCACCAGCCCAACAAAATGATGAGCAGGGAAGCTGCCAGAATCTGTGGGCAAAATCACCCCTGCCAGCATGGAAGAGATCTCAAATGAGGGGAGATCTGTGCCCTTGGGGGGGGAATTACCCATTTAGATCAGTGTTCAGCTGGTACCTTTGCTGCTTCTCTATCTCAGCTTTCTGATAGATTTCTCCTGAAGTTATTAATGTGAATAATCATCCAAAAGTCACATTTAAATGAGAAAGGACAAGAGGGAACACATTTGCCATCATTTTTTAGCATCATAGCTTTGAAGGGTTTTAAAGGTAACACAGAAGAAGGAGGAGGTGATAGAAAGATCAAAGGGAGGGTCTGTGTTTTCTTCATCCCTAATAAGAGTTATCTGTATGATAGATTAAATAAATATGACCTTGCTTCTTCCTAGTACCTACTCTTCAATCAGTGCTACTCATTTTTGGAGTAAAGTCAAGCAATACAATGAAAAGAGCATGCAGACACCACTGCTATGACTCTTGAACTGATCAGCAGAAAGGAAGGTTCACCTTCAAGCACTGTGAGCAGTTCAGGGGAAGATGTGCAGCCAGTCACCTCATTTAAATATTACAAAGGTATATAGCACCTCAGGAAAATTTGTTGAAAGCACAACTCCTGAATCCCAAAGGCACTAGAGATGAAAGAGGCTTGAATTGTGTGTTCAGGCTGCAGGAAATCTGCTGGTACAGAGCAGAATACCTGCAGGGACAGGGTGGCTGTGCTGTACCCAGCTCCTCCAGAAGCTTTCCTGGGCCAATGGGGTATAACTGTGGATGACAGGATCATTCTGGTCATGAAAGGTGGTGATGAATATGTGGAGAACATCAGAGAGCTCAAGGCTCATGGCCTTTATTTGGTTGTCACTAAAAGGTTAACAGCTTTGAATGAGAAGGGTGAAAAACACTGCACAGAGGGATATTTAAAAAAAAGAGCATTTTACACCTTGAAATTGCACAACACTGATGGAAAAGGTGCATTTAATGATATAAAATCAAGTAGATTAGCTAGCTGGCATTACATTTCAGGACTGATGATGCAGAGTTATCTTTCCAGTGGGATCTGTTCTTGGTGTGCTGGTTTCATGAAAGAGTGAGGGCTTTGCCATGCACAAATTCCCTGGGGCAAAGGAAAGGTTAAAACCCTCCCTCATTTCACCCTGAAAGGCTGGTGCTAGGTAGGAGTCTTGGCACTTAGGTTGTGTCTAGAGAATTCCACTGTATCTTTCTCCAGAGGTTCAAGCCATTCTGAGGTGGACACGAGGAAACTCACAGGAATAAACTGCAAAACAGCTGGAGAAAGAAATTATATTCCTGGGATTTGGGCATAAATTCAACCAAGACACTTATTTAGCAACGTTGTCATCCTAGGCTCCCTTGGTAAACAACAGAGAAGAACAAGCACTTCCAGAGTGTGATTCAGATGAAGAATGGACTCACTTTTCCTCCTTTCTCTCTCAATTACCTTTGCAGAAGGCCTTGAACATCCTCTGAACCTAATTAGGCAACTATGGTGCTCCTGTCTCAGGTGCTTATCGTTGGGTGTGAGAAGTTCAGGGCTTAGGGCAGTGTCTGGTTCACACGGTTTTGTTGCTGTAATACAAATTCAGGCAGAATTAAACACTCCAGTCTCTACAGTCTGACAGCCATGGCTGCTTGACTGTACGAGTGCCTGTATTAAAAATTAACAGTAAAGAATACTTAAACAACAGTGGCAGCTGGGACCAAGCCTCAGGACTCTCTCGTGTCTGCCCTCACCAATGGGCTGCAAAATCAAGCTCCCTCTTACCTATTCTCTCTCTGCTCCATGGCCTCACATAGTGAGCAGAATGAAGAAGTTCTCTCTCTTGATGGGTAGGAAAAGCTCCGAGGAAAAAGGAATTGCAGTTCAAACCCCTTCAGTCTAAGAAAGGCTTAAAATCCATGTTTCCCACTTCTTGTAAGAGTGTTCAAACAATGAAGTTATTCTGAAGTGGCTGCTGCCTCTTCCTTCTCCATCATTAACTGCTTGCTCTCAAGAGAGGACTCAGTGCTCTGGATTTCAAGTGGATGAAGGTGACTGAGGTTCAACACTTGTTCAGATCTATCCTGAGAGGTTTCCCAGGTGGTTGGGAGGTGGGAGTTTCGGTGACCTCCTCAGGCAGTGGAGAGAGAGAGGGTCCTCACTGCTTGGAGTTGTTCCAGAGGTGGACACCTTTCTCCACCCCTTGTATTTGGAACTGAGATGTCTACCTCAGATGCACTGAAGCATCCTGCTGGGCCAGGGGCTGCCTGGAAGCCTGGCAGCACCCAAGCTGAGCAGTCCCTGGTGGTTCAAACGCTGCCTTCATTTTGTTATATGCTTCTCAGACGTTTCCTTTCAGCGGGCACTAAAGGAGTGATGCTCCTGTGACAAAAATCCCTCCTCTTGCATGATCCCTCACAGCAGCCTGGCATACAGGAAAGGCTGATTTGACCAAAAGATCCCTAATAAATAGCTAGTTGCATTAAGTAGAACATTTACAATGGCTTGTAGCTGAATTCAGCACCAAATTTGATGCACTACACTCATGCCTGTAGATCCTCTATTCCACCCCCCCCCTTTAATTGCACTCCTTTTTTGCTAGCTACTTTGCCTCTTCCAGTCCTCAGCATGCAAATTATGCCCACTCTCCCATATTTTCTGACCAATTTAGACCTAAAAATTATGCTGCCGCTCACGTCACTGCTGAAATTGGCTCAGAGCTTTCCAAGGGAGTTGCACTTGTTGACAGCAGGTATGAATATATTTCCTGGATTTGAATGCCTCCATGTGAAAAAAAAAATTGCAGAGCACTGTCAAAGCTGTGGCTGATATACTGCATAAATGTATAAAGTAAATAACCATACTTACTATGATGAATTCTAGTCTTAGACCCTAATAAGCACCTTTTGCGGGTAATAAAGTTGCTGATCTTTTATGTGGAAAATATAAGACTCACACCCTAACATTTATGCACAAAAAAAAAGCCAAGGCTGGTTATCAATATGTTCACTTAAATCACAAAATTCAGTACATGGATAGGGGGTTAAAAGATTACCAATGACTGCAGTATCAAGATGGGCTCCTCCAGCAGGAAAAAAAAAAAGCCCCCAGGACAGCTTGAATCAGAGAAGTATGTTCTATTTTAGACATTATTTATAGGCAGAAGGTGCTGAGCCTCCTTTCATAGGATATTGATTTGGAGCTTTGTATGATATATTGACTGGCTTCATATTGACCTTTGTCTGAACTTCAGCTGAAAAGTTTTCAAAGCATCTGTTTACCAGAACAAAAGTAAACTGCAAAAGCATATTGGATACAAAGCACTGACCTCTCTAGACTGTTTTTTCCCCACCCCCCCTTTTGTTTGCTATTTAAACCTTTCCCCCCCCTTTTGTTTGCTATTTAAACCTGAATTTGTAGTCTGAAAGGCAGCTTGCTCAGGTTAACAAATTCTCTGAATGAAATGTTAATGTTTTGGTGGTATCAGATAACTTTTTAGAGGAATTCTGCTCTTTAAAATGTTGGGGACTTTCTACTTTGCTAGCCAACTATGTAAGAAATTATTTCTGCTATAAAAGAAGCTGGCAAAGACCAGAATCCTCTAATAAAAGAGGCACTTTGAGAGGTAAATATTTGGGATGAGAAATCAGTATAAACACCAGCAACACACATGGCACCTTGGCAGAATATGGGTGGAATAAGGAAATGACATTCTGGTCATTACTCGTGGAATGCTGCTAGTCTACAGACGCCCTGAAAACATGTGATTGTCCTTGTTATTTCACATCAGGTTGTATCAAACCTTTAGCTCTGATCCAGCAAAGTACTTCATGATGAACATGGCTTATAAAAATCTCACAGGTCTTTGTGGTTGTGGCCACACTGCACGTGAGGAAATGGTGCCAAGGAACGCCCTGAGCATCACTCTGGGAGCAAGGCAACTGGGGGTTGGGTTGGTCCAGAAGCAGAGCCTGGTCCTAAAGGAAGCTGTGGGCTTGGGTGGAGTCAGCAGGACTATTCTTGAGACCATCTTCAAAAATGTAACAATATATTTTAAAGAGCCAATTCTTCCTACTGGAACTGTTTAGGTGGAGAGCTGAGAGAACTTGTTATCAC
The DNA here is from genome assembly GCF_000691845.1 of Merops nubicus. Lineage (NCBI taxonomy): Eukaryota > Metazoa > Chordata > Aves > Coraciiformes > Meropidae > Merops > Merops nubicus. The sequence goes on from NW_008618524.1 coordinate 19,129, forward strand.
TCTAGAGGTAGCCAGGAAGGAGCTTAGAAATGTCTGGAGATTTAAAAAGATATTCCCTTAAATGTGGGTTTTAAAACTGACACTTTTCCTAGGAAAAATAAATGGCATTTGAATTTGGAAAATGGGAACAAAATGAACAAAAAAGGAATCTCAAAATTCCTGTTGGAAATAGAGGGAAAAATTTTCGAGATGAACTAAATTTCCCATCAAAACTCTACTTAATAGAACAGAGCTGTTCAGTGAAACACTGAATATAATTCTTTGTGAAAACACAAGTTAAAAAACCCCACATTAATGAACAGGTTTCACACAGTCATTGTTTTCCAGCAGGTTTTGACAGCTGCCTAGATGAATGAGCACCTAGAAGGCCCTGGACCCTCTCTAGCAGACAGCAGGAACGATACTCGTGGTAAATAGGTATGAATAAGCACAGACACATGGGCTAATACCACAGCCCTGTTTATTATTCTCTGCTAGGTAGGAAAGAAAGGCAAAAAAAACCCCCAACAAACCTCCTGAAGTGGCTGCAGGAATGGGGGCTGGTGGCAGAGCTGGCCTCCAAACACTTGTAGCAGTCCCTGTGCCTTGTGCTGCACTCGTTGGATTCCTGATTGCTCTTTTCCTATTGAGGTTTTCCACAGAGCAGTCAGAGAGCACAATGAATATATTGAATGTTGAGGTCAGAAGGAGGCTTAGAAAAGACCAAGGAGCTTCACATTTGCCACTGGGTGGAACAACCTCCCAGAGGCACAAATGATTGTGCCAGCTCCCAGATAATAACGCAGGGACCTCCATCTGCAGGTTTAAGAGGCTCTAAGGCCAATGAACAGTCTGTGGTCCTCAGGAAAAACAGCCCCTCACCTCTCTCAAGCAATGAACCTGGCTATTTGTTAGCCTGAGTAGCCAGTTTCCATTTTTACTGTGAAGAGTTAGTCAGAAAAAAGGCTAGGGTGGGGGAAGAGGAGGAGAGATGATGTCAGAGCTTGTGTTCAAGTCTGGGCCTGAGAGGTACAACAGGGCACAGAGGTCTCAAGACCACTCACCCAGGAAAGTGATGCCCATCCTAACCACAGAGAATGAATGGCCCCTGGAGACAAATGAGGTTTGGGGGTTACACCCTCTAGTGTTGATCTGATGCAGAAGGAGGAGGGCACAACACTGGAAGAGGGTATCTAAAGTTTCCTGTGGCTTTGAGAACAGCTATGCAGAATTAGGCACTGATGATACATTGGTGCTCCAGCAATCTAGCATAAAAGAAACCTTATGAAACCTGAAAAAATGCACAAGCAGCCCATGGAGGTGGATATTGGTCCCTTCACTTCAGCTGTGGGCCTTACCCAAATACTGAGTAAATAACCTTTGGCACTGAGACAAGACTCCCAAAGGACATTGCTGAGGTAAGCCCCTTTCCTTGCTCACTCTTTGCAGAAGGTGAGGACCCACGACAAACTAAGGGGCTGATAGTATGTGTATAAACTAAATGGACATAAAATAGTGGAAAAGGCAGCAGCACAAGTGGATATGGGTCAGCAAAACTCAGCTCTAAGACGGCAGCAATTTCTTTGTCCAAGTCTCTGACCTCTATGGCACTGATGCATACACAAGATGAAAAGAGATGTGCCTTTATGTTGAGTTCATTGTGGTTAGCACCTCACCAGTATGAGCACGAGTAAGAACTCGCTGTGGCATCTCATCAAAACAAGCCTTTGAAAGCATCTTAAAAGAAAATCCTCAGCACAGCACCATGAAGACTGATAGCTCACCTGCCGAGGTATGATACCATGCCATACAACAGGACAGAAAATGAGCACCAATCCATGAAACAGATGGGTCCTGATGAGGTCCAGCATTATGGCAGAGTCTTTTAAAGAGCAAATTCATGTAATATGTCTAATTAATTGGTCTGAAACAAGAGACAAAACTCAGGCTTGCAGCTAAGCAAGATCCTCAGCCACAGCGTCAGAATCTTGTCATTCCTCACCAGTCAGAGAAGATCAAGAGCACCACTCTGGAGAGAACAAATCAAGAAATCTGAGTAATTAGTAGTTAGATCCAGTGTTTCACCCATATTCTGTGATCACAGGGACACGACAGGGGAGATCACCCATTTACAACCTAAAGGAACAACCAAGCATCACATCAGGGTACCACAGAGGCAGCTACACCCTGGCTGTGCAGGACATCTACTTTAAGAAGGTTATTTAAGCTGGATCCCAGGAATGTGGTTCAGGGCACACAAAGCTGTCAAGGGGGACATGTTGGCATCTTCAGTGACCAAGCAGAGCCCTGGCCTGTGGGCTGAGTTGCAGCTCAGAGACCCCAGAAGAGTGGCTTGCACCTGAACTGACACACAGCCCTGAGCAGGAGCACCGTGCCCTGGATTGGAGCTGCAGGTATACAGAAGGCATAAATTCTGCTGGAGAACCCATGCCTGCTGTTTTTCCACTGCTGCAAGATGCCTTCAGCAATACCAAGCTACTAGGCAAAGGTGTGGTGGGAATTCATGGCATTCTGATCCAGGTCTCCTTGTGTCAAGCACCTATGTGTTGACTTTGATGCAATCCAGGGACAGAAACAAAGGAGCCACAGGCTGGAGAGGCTGCCAAGGGGTTACCTGCATCTTGCCTGGTGGAATCGAGATGAAAACTGCAGATGGAAGAGGAAGGTATTCAAAGAGCCAGAGGAGCAATGCCTTGGCAAAGCTCCTGCAGGAGGAGTCTGGGGGAGCGCGAGAGATGGCAGCAATTAAGGGAGCTGTGGTGGCAGGAGTAGGCAGAGGATTTGTCTTGCCGATTTGAGGAGACAAAGGAGCTGGGGAGGTATTTATAGAGGCAAGCAGGGTTGGAGAAGAAGGTATTTTCAAAATAGAGGTTGCCAGAACAAGGTTACTGTGCTTGTGTCTCTGCCACTGAGTCACTGCGACAATTTCCCCATCTGTAGAAGGGAGATAATAATACTCACCTATCTTACAGAGGGAGGGGAGTGTGTTGGGAGGATTAATTAGCTGAGGTTTGTACAGCACTTTGAACGTGTAGAGAGCGATACAAGTGCTTGGTACTAAGATTATTATTAATAGGGAAGAAATAAGCCAGGGTGGGGGTGGAGAGAGAGCGAGCAAGCTTTTAAAAGATAAGAGGAGGGGAGTAACAAGAGGATGACAGGGAATAGGAAGGGATGGGATTAAGGGACAGTTTCTTAAATTAGAGGTAAACACAGGGAGCTTAAATGAAGGAAGAAAGCGTTAGGAGCAGAGCTGTTGGAACCTCTGAGCCCTGATATTATTATCTTCTCATTTTCTCTTGTTTTGTCAGCTTTACACCACACTGTGGGTTGTTTTTTTTTTGTCTTCCCAGAAGTTTTCATCTGGAACATTGACTGCAAGCAAAATAAATGCAAACTGTCAAACTCAAGCTTTAGCTCTGGCACTACAACTCCCACTAAATCAATTAGTTGTGGGTATGAAACCAGGACTTATAAAAATAAGTGTTTTCTTGTTTGTGTTATTTAGGTAGAACGATCTTCCCTCCCTCTCAGGAAAACCATGAGAAAGAAAAATCAGCCTCCCTCCCAACACTATTGTTAAAGATAGAAAAAAAACCCAGTATTTTTCAGACTAATAAAAGCAAGATTATTGAAACAGATTGTTTTTCTTACAGACCAGTGTATCTTCAGCCCTATTCTTGGGATCATGGATTGAAGCTAGTGTGGTTCTAGGTGTATCTTTTAGTTCTCTTGGTAGCAACAGCACTGGAAGTGACCTTTTGGTTTCTCATCAGGCTCATTACTCTGTATATAGCTGACTCCACACATATGATCCTATTCATAAATTTAAGAAGACAAAAATTCAAAGCAGCAGCTCATTTTTCTGCTGTGCCCAGGTCCACAGCAATAACCAGAGGATCAGGAGAGGGTAAGTGGTTACTAAAACAATGAATCTTCACTTAAAAAGGAGGCTGGCTGAAGCAGAGAGAGTAATTTTTTTAGAAAGCTAAATATTTCTGGAAAATAAGTCTACAAGCCAAAATATGGTTTCCATTTGCAGTGACACCTGATGGTGCTGGTACGTGAGGTGTCTGAAAGAGCCTGAAAAACTCACCTTCTGAGAGTGAAGACCTCTAAAGGCTCTCAAGCTGGTTGTCTTCAACGTAAGGGGTGTTCCCACTTGAAAATATGGTCCAAATGTAACAGGAGAACACATCAGAACTTTATGTTGTTCCATTTATCCTTGGAATGCAATGAAATCCAATAAAGGGGAAGAAAGGGAAGCACTTTGTTGTTTGTGAAGTCTCCTGCAAGTGGTGTAGAAACACCTTGTACAGTTGTATTGACAGGGTTATGTGGGCATTTACTCTAGTTTATTTAGGATGCTGCCTACAGAACTTCCTGGCTTTCTCTTTTGGCCAGATCTTTAACAATTTCCTTCCACGATAAATGATGTATTTTAAATTAAGTATGCTTTTAGCAAGGTCATGCTCTGTCTTTCTTACACTAATAGAACAAACCACAATATTTAAATACCCAGGCAAAGCAAATGCCTAGCAGCAACAAGGATATTGGCTGTATAGCATAAATGGATGCAGAGATGAATCAAAAAGTTGGCATCCACTTCTAGGAAGGTGCCCTCTTCCAATAATTCCAGTCACAGCTCACCACTAGCTAAGTCAGACTCAATTATTTGGATAATATTGCCAGTCTCTTAGGATTGCATGAGAGAGAACTTGCCCCTGCAGGGGGGGAGTGTGTATTGCTGCCCTACCTGGAAGGACAGTAGATATTTATGCAGAGAAGAGTGATAACATGGTCCTCTCCTATTCCTTCCCCCCTTTTGGGCTGAGGAAAGCATTAATGCAATATTCCTTACACAGTATTTCCTGAGGAACTGCCAGGCTGGCTGTCCAAGCACTGTTTCAGCCTTTACACCCCCATTCTTAACTTACACCTTCATTTTGCTGCTGCATACTCCTTCCTCTGTTACTTGAGTGGGCCTCATGCCTAAAAAGCAATTAGCAGCCACACTAATTTTTGTAAAGGGGAATTGCTGTTGTTATTAGTCAGGTCTGTCCATCCACCTCAGGGATTTTAGTATCCCCACAGCATTTCAATCACCAAATGCAATCCAGAGAGTGTTTCTGGACGTTATAAAATCTGTACAGTGCCTCAAAGACATTGTGATGTCTAGGAGAGACTTCACAGCTGTTCCAACAATTGGAGTTTTAAAAAGCAATAGATTTTCAAAAAAGAGGCCAGCAATTCATGAAGGTAATCCAGAATAAGAATTCTTGGTGAGACCTTGCAAGTAAAAAAATTGAGGGTTTGTCCATGTGAGGAAATGAACTGGCAGAACTGTGGCAGTATAATTATAATGCTGCAGCAGCTATTGCTTGTGTAAGTCTCTGTGTTCCTGCACAGACACTATTCTGGAATAAAAGTCTCTTTTTTTTTGGGTTGGTAGACCTTACACTGCTTTGGAACTGACATAGACTCTTTCTGCCTCATAATCACTCGGCCCCCTACTACTGAAATCAGGCTTCCATTTTCTCTTCTGTGCAAATGCCCCTTCACCAAATTACACTTTTGCAGCAAAACTACTAATTATAGGCAAAAAAAAACCCAAACCCAAACCAACAAAGAACTCGACGTGCTAAGGGAGTGTGTGCAAGAGGGACAGGAGGCCAGAGGTGGAATTTTGGGTAGCAAGGATGGTTAAGGTGGACTCTGAGCAAGGAGAGAAACTGCTGGGCTCCATCAGATGATGTGGATTTCCCTCCCTTTCTTTTCTGTGCTTTGTCAGCTCATGGTGCACAGCACTTGCTGAGGACCCCCAAGCAAGTGTGGTGCAGTGATTTAAAAGAGAAGCATCGTGTGGTTTAGGGAGGAAGCTGAGGGAGTTCACAGCTCCTTCAGTGAGGGGATTTCAATGTGCTTTCAACTTAGGAATTCAGGAAACTTTAAGAGAAAATGAAGCATTTACAGTGCATATAAATCACAATAAAAATGGGAATGCTTTTTTTTTTTTTCAGTTATCTGCTTGATGAATAGTAAGAAGGAACAATACTAAGCTGGAAGCTTAAAAATTTAATATGGTCTAATGCAGAAGCAGGGTTGGTTCAGCTGAGGATCTGATATTGTAATAACCAGACAAAAAATGGGACTTGAGTGGTTTCTACCTGTTATCAGAACTCTTCAGGTGAATGGAGGTCTCAGCAAGAGGATATACTTTTCCTGTAAACTATATAGTCTTCTGATAACTGTTTAATATTAAACTTATCTAAAATTCTAATAACATAAAACATACAAGGACAACAACTACATTAAGTAGTTCAAGTGGCTTTCACTGTGGCTCTAAGAAACAGTGTATATTGTGTTGGATATCACAGAACTCTGTTTAAGGAAAAAATGGGAGTCAGAGTCACATAAATTAAAAAAAAATAAATGTGAGGCAGTGTTAGAGAACTAAAAGATTCTGACTCACTAGATGACCTGGCCATGATGCAATGTCCAGACTGTTCCATGAGTGCACATCTACCTGGAAAGCAGACCAGACTGTGGGCTCTGTCCTACAGACATTGCTTTAATAGAAAGCTTTTCTGACTTCAAAGTTTGTAGTTCCAAATTTCATACGCTTGCCAGGAATGGGATAATAATGAAACCCAAAGTTTATTGGTAAGAATATTAACCAAATGAGACTGTTTAAATATTGCAGAATATTCACTAGAAGCGAGTTCTCAGTGAGCAAAGGTTGACCTCTTCCTAAATCCTTCCATCTTCTTACCAGAAGACAGAAACACAGTGTCTGAGCCATGTATCTGAACACAGAAATTTGAATTCTGAATTAGAAAAGGGTTTTACAAAACCCAGACTTGACCACACAGCTATAGAAGATAATGAAGACCCTTGGTGACAGAATAAAATCAGGTTTAATGTAGTTATCCCAAGGTTGAGTCTAAATGGTCTTTTTTTCTCTTTGGCAAGCTGTTCATGCTTCATTTGTATAAATCAAGATTTAGGCTTGATGTACACTCCATCCTCCCAGATCAGTTTAGTCAAACAGCCATCTCATCACCTACATCCAATGATTTCACAACTAGAGATACCCTATGGCTAGTCAGCAGAGAAATCCTTAGTGTATGGTGGAAAAGAGCTGCTGGAGCTGCTTCAAAAGGGATGGAAGTTGTACCAGTTGTTCACCTAGCCCAGTATTTTGTCTTCACAGCAAAAGGAGATGCCGTTGAGGGACAGCATGTGAGCCCAGTCATCATTTGCAGTCCATTTCTTTTGTAGTCCCCTGGCACACACAGAATACAGAATACTCAAGCATTTCACTCTGTTGTTAAAGGTGTTTATAGAAACAATATTGTTTCTGTTGTGGGATTGGAGAGTAAGGGAGTACTAATGAAGTTATGGACTCCAATGTGCATGGAAGGAAAGGAAAAACCTAAACTGTAAGGTCATGTGGGGACCCTCTCAGATCAGTGCCTGAGGATGAGGAAAGACCATGGGGACTAAGACACAACTGAGAATGAAGGGCCTGACTGCCCTGCCTCTACCCCTAGCACAAATCCCATCACTGTATCATTTCCAGACTTCAAGCATCAATTTAAGTACAATTTAAGCATCATCACAATATTGCTCTAATGTAACTTCTTGGCATGACTTTTCTTTCAAAACATGTTCTGAAATATGGGAATTTTTGAATAGGCTGCAGGAATATGTGCATCATTAAGCACCTGCCAGAGGTGCCTCCTTTCCTGGAACCTTAAAAACCTGCTTTCATAATCCTCAAACCAACCAGAACGAGGTATCTCACCCCATTTTCTCTCTTTTATAGTGACTAGTGACAAAAACTTTTCCCAGTGCCAGGTTCTGTGATGTGTGGGCTCAAGGTCAGGACACTGCTCATGTCAACATGTGTGTCTCCATATGTTCAGTTGAGTAAATCAGGCACATATCCACAGTGATTTTTTTCAGCCCTTTCCTTGCTTGTCTCAGAACAGTTGTTTAAAAATATCTGTTTGCAGGGTGACATTTTTAAAGTCATACTTATGTTTGACTGAGTACTAGAGAGCAGAGAGGACTTTTCAGCTTCAGCTCCAGCTGAAGGGACATTCCAGGCTGCTCTTTTTCAGCCTTTGCTGCCACCTAAAGACCCAAGAAACACAACTTGAGTTTGGCTGGTCCTTAGCTCTGGGTGTCAAAGGAATAACCACACCTTAATTGCTTATTTTGTCTTTGGCTCCTCGTGTCTTGCTCCCCCTCCCATGCTCTGCTCTGTTTTGTACAGTAATTCCCTGGCTTTCTGACCTTGCCTCTGACCCCTTCCTCTTGTTTTGCCCTTTAGCTTGGTACAACTGTGTCCAGTTTCCTGTTCTTTGACTTGTCTTCCCATCCCAGTTCTTGCCCAGATGCTTGCCTTGTATATCTTTAATTTTCTATTGCCTGACTTTGACTTTGACTTGCCCTGGCTCTTGCTATTGATGGTCTTTACACCCAACTCTAGCTAGTTCCCAACTAAGGCTAGGAATATAACTCCATTCCCAAATTGTGGAACTGTTTTTGATCACATGTTCTCAAACCCCTGCTCCAAAGCTTTGAGGAAACTTTGTGAAGCAGGACCTACCACGTAATACAACGATAGATGTGTCTGGCTTTGAGGCAGTAAGAAGAAACAAGCTCACTGGGTCATATTCTCCCTTTTTCTGCCCCCCAGAAACACCAGTGATTTCATAAAGTGGCAGCCAAGAGACATTATAAGTACTATTTATGAACATACAGTTTATCCTTGTGTATAAGCTACATCCCATTCAGCAATACATTTAAGCAAGAGCTTGAGTGCTTTCCTGTCAAGGGATAATTTCCAGCCAGGGCTTCTGTGCACATCAGCTCTTTTGCCAGGGCAAGAATGAAAGCTGAGATAATCTGAGAAGCTCACTTTAATTTAATAGCACCCAGAAAAAGACCCCCCCATCCACATACACACACTATGAGAATGGCTAACCATTTCCTTGTCATCTCTGAACTTCATTCTTCCACTGCTAGCCCACGTTCAACCCTTTTTAATGTCTTTTGACCTCACTCCTTAGTTCCCTTTCCCTTCTCTCCCATTTCCAGCTCAGTATCAATGATTTCTTAAGTCCTTCTCTCTTGCCAGGTCTTTATGTACCTCTGTGGCCTGCACTGATGTAGCATGTGCACCCAGCAGCACTATTTGGGCAGATGTGAGAGATCTGTCTTTCAGCAGCAGGAGTTAACAGGTTTTCACTCTAGGTATGTTGTTTTTTACAAAAACAACTGTCATCTTTCCTACCCAGGAGTAGTGTGTGCTCTGGCAAGACTCAGTTCCATGCTGGGGGATGCTGAGGTGCCCCCAGGCCCTGGTGTTTGGGTGTTCATCAAAGAACTTGCCTTGCTTTGAGAACTGTCAGTATAGAAACATCTTATTCTCAGGTAATACTCACACACAGGAGCTCTGAAGTACATGATGGCTTCAGATGACAAATTGGAAGTGAGCTGGCAATGTGCACAATCATATCCTGGGCAGCACCAACATAAGCAAGCAGGTCAAAGGAGGTGATGTTCCACCTCTGCTCTGCTGAGACCCCACCTGGAGTACTGCATCCAGCTCTGGGGTCCACAGCACAAGAACATGGACCTGTTAGAGCAGGTCTGGAGGAGGGCCATGAAGATGATCAGGTGGAACACCTCTCCTATGAAGACAGGATGAGAGTTAAGGTTGTTCATCCTAGCAGGTCAAAGGAGGTGATGTTCCACCTCTGCTCTGCTGAGACCCCACCTGGAGTACTGCATCCAGCTCTGGGGTCCACAGCACAAGAACACGGACCTGTTAGAGCAGGTCTGGAGGAGGGCCATGAAGATGATCAGGTGGAACACCTCTCCTATGAAGACAGGCTGAGAGAGTTAAGGTTGTTCATCCTGGAGAACAGAAGGATCCAGGAAGACCTTACAGCAGCTTTTCAATACACAAAGGGGGCTTGTAAGCAAGAGGGAGGAAGACTATTGATCAAGGCCTGAGTGACAGGACAAGGGGCAACTGTTTTAAACCAAAGGAGGGCAGGTTTAATTTGGATATAAGCAAAAAGCTGCAAAACATTGAGGAAAGAGAGACACTGGAAGAGGTTGGCCAGAGAAGTTGTGGATACCCCATCCCTGGAAGTGTTCCAAGTCACGTTGGATGGAGCTTTGAGCAACCTGGTCTAGTGGAAGATGTCCCTGCCCATGGCAAGGTGGTTGGACTAGGTGACCTTTAAGGTGCCTTCCAACCCAAATACCTCTGTGATCCTATGTGCTTTTGCAAGCAGGGGAGCATTCACACAGGGCTGAATGTGGGTCAGTGTCCCCTCACACCAAAGTGATGGCACACATCTTGCAATGCTTGCCTGAGGATGCAGTACAAATTCTCCTCATTTCAGCCACCGCACAGAATTTGGAGGGAGGGTATAAGGTTTATGCATTAATCACCTCTAAAAATATAAAAAAATAGAGTTCTCAGCTCATTATGAACACACCAAAGTGCTTGCCTGAGTAAGCAGTATAAATTCTCCTCATTTCAGCCACCACACAGAATTTGGAGGAAGGGTATAAGGTTTATCCATTAATCCCCTCTAAAAATATAAAAAATAGAGTTCTCAGCTCATTATGAGACATCGAATGTGAAAAGATGAGCAGGAAAAGGATCTTAGATTTTCATTTGCTTTGTTGCATATGGAACTTTTCTACTTCCACTGAATCTAGAATAAATATTTTTAAACTGTAACCAAAAGAACAACAAAACCAAACTCCAGCATATGGACCCCACTGTCTAATAGAACCTGGAGGTTTCATGCTTAGAATAAATAGCCAGTTTCTGAATAAAAAGACCTAGAAAGAGGGAAGAATTGCTTTATTTTGTTCCTCTTTGCTGAGATAATATTTTACTCAACATGGGAAAGCACTGATCTGTTCACTTCTACTTTTCCTCCTTCATGAAAAGCCATTTTGAAAACTCACCAAAGTCAAGTGGAAAATTATAGAGCATCCTCCATCTGCCCAGCTCTGTTTTTCACTCTATCTCTATTTTTCCCACATTTCCTTCCACTCTGAAAAGAAGGGGCTGGTGCTAAGCTCCTGTTCTCCAGTCCTCAATTAAAAATTCAAGCTCCAATGCAGAAGCCTGTCCTCTTTTCTTACCCAGGCACAGTCGTTGTGAACTTCTGACAGATTTGACTCATTCTTGTAACATTTTATGTATTTTAAAATATATAAAATAGCTTTCCTCCATGTAGGGCATAGAGGATATTGGTATTTACCCACTTATGCTGGTTGAAAGTGTAGTGCTCTTTCAGGTGGTATGAATATGTCCCTCATGGGTTTGTTGTACATGAATAAATGTAGCCAACCCAACAAAATTTTGATAATAGAATTGTACTAAACTCTAAGACATCATTTCTATATATTCTGAGAAGTATATGTCATACAGCTGAGCAGAAAAGCCTACCCCTAAATGACATAATGACATTCCTGAGGCTGGTTTCTGTGAAAATAGTACTTACATGGTAGAGCCCAGTAGTCACTATATATCCCTTCCCTCTCCCATCACTTAATTACATCACCCTTTAAGACAGACGTCTAATGTAATTAGAGAGTTGAACAGTTCACAGCCAGATCACTTAAAGTAACATTGTTAATGGGCTTTAGAAGTTCTCCCTCTAATATCGCCAGTGTTATAACTTCTAATTACCTTAATAATTAGGGCTGTGTCATTGGTGATGAGGGTAACAGTGGCTAACACTAATGGGTGTTAGAGGTCCCTCACAAGGCGTGTTTTGATGTTCTCCTCCAGTTGCTTAGGGCAGGCAGGAGCTGTTTGTCCTTGGAAACACAGTGGTTGCTATGGGGTGGCCTGGGCAGAGGCATCCTTCCTAAGCCACTTTCACACTGCCACCACCCCTGCTGTTTTCACTGAGGACTGACTACACCAAATCCTGTCACCCTGCACCTCCCTTGAAACGCAAATGTGGCACCTATGGATGAAATCTGCCCAACTCTAATTGTTGTTGTTGGTACAAATAGCAGCATAAACCTGAATGTCAAACCTGACTGAAAGTCAAGGAAATCCATAGACAATCCTCCCCCATTTCCAAGCCCCAAAATTAGCAGTTGTTACAATTTTCAAAGTTTAAGATGGGACATTTGCTTGGATATACTTCATTGGGCATGAGTAATTCAGAAGAGTAACTATAGGTTGAAGTCAAAAGGAAAGTAATTGGGATTTGCACCTATTTTGTGTAGAAATAAAGCTAGTATCATCTTTTCAAGAATTTTCTTTTCTAAAGACTTCTGGCATATACTAAACCCAAGTTTTTATGAAGAGTAATAGCCAAAGGTTCCTCTGCATTTGGCTGAAAGTAGTTCAGAGATACCAGGCTGCTTCTTGGCCATGCTGCACTCAGAGGCTTAGTAGTGTGATTATGGGAGAGTGAAGAACTCAGGATTTACTCTACTGTCTTGCACACCCCCAAATTAATCAAGATATGTGTAACTGGAGACCAAAATAAGATTTGGAGAACTATCAAACACAGGTAGATAGATAAAAAGGCAACTTCATTGGACAGACATTCACCAAAGTGGTTTTAAGAATTTAGTCAGCCCCTGAGGACTGAGGACAGAATGAATTCTCTTACTTACTTTGCTTTTTGGGGCTTTATTATACTGTATAATACTACTGTGCTGAAAAATCTTAAACCCCCAGGGATGGGGGGAGCATCTTTTTTAGATTTGTTTGTGTTCCAGACACAGATTCAACTGATCTCCTGACTCAGGTTAAATTACACTGAACAGGTAAAAGGACAATTCTCTGATGCAGAGAAGAATGCCCTGGGGATAAAAAAAAAGATTGATTCATCCTCATCCCACTAAAAAAAAACCCCCAAGAACTTAACATTTATTAAACTGGACATGAAGGACATACTCATATAGATAAGATACACATGGTAAATTAGCCCTTTAAAGTACAACACTGAAATCAATACACTACACAGACACCACAAAGACACTCCCATTCCTCTTCATCTAAATTAAAATCTAGGTAAAAAACAGGGAAAAAAAAAAAAAGAAGGAAAACAAATCACAAACTCACGTATCTACCTGAGCAACAAGTGTGAAAATTCCCCTCCCTCATCAGGGAAATAAATAACGTGCTCAGAGTTGAATCAGATTTAATTTCTACAGACTTCCAGTATCAGTTTAACAAGTATCCTTGCTCCTTTTGTGTCTCTTTCAGCAAATTAAAATAAAGTAATTATAATAGTATTACCTTTGTTTGCCTTAAAAAGTATTGGATGTACTACTTCATATACAATCTCAGCAAGGAAAGAATTCCCCTTAGGAGCAATCATAATTCCTGTTCACTACAAGATATAATTCCAGGATGAAAAAATCCCTATATTTAAGCAATCTTGAAGACTTTTAGATCATCAGGTCACTATAGGCATGAATATTTACAGACACATACCTATGTGTTCACATCCAGTGTATGTGCATCTATGTGTGAATCCACCCATGGACACACACAGGTAGTGCCAAACATTTAAATCACATTCTTAAAAGTTTTTGATAAAAATCTTTAGTAGCCATTTGAACACAAATCTATTTTATTAAATTTCAGAACTGTCATGATAGAAACTCTGCAGTTATGCCCCTGACTAAATGAGAAAAGCTGTTAGATTTTAGCTCACATAAAACTGTGCCAAGAGCATTTAAGAAGCATAGAATCATGGAATAAAGCCAGAGAATCACCATGGTTGGAAAGGACCTCTAGGAACATCAAGTCCAACCTTCCTCCCAACATTTCTCCAACCACTAGACCAAAGCATGAAGCTGCTTGTAAGGCAATGGAACCAAATGCCCTCAGGAAGTAATTCAAAGCACTCTATGCAATATTTAGAGAGTCCTGTGGGCTGTGTCCTGTGCCATCAGAGACAGGATAGTGAATGAACAGTGCATGTGCTATGCAATGAACATGTTTTTGTGGCTTGGAAAATGTCTCCCTCAAAATGAACAGCAGTTAGACACAAATAAGGAACTGCTACCATGGTATAGAACACTGGAGTAGCAAATAAGAAAAAGCAGGTTACCTATTTTCAACTTAAAAAAACTAAATCCATGTTTTGAGTAACAGCTCACAGGTTGGTTAATTCAGTTTTTGAAATAGTTTTGTATGGCTAGAAAATAATGCAGTTTATTATACCCATTCTTCAAATGACCTCAGAACAAAGGACAAGTAAAGATAAGAAGTATGCTGAAAAAGCAGCAAATTCATGCCATCTCTGTGCTACCTAAATCTCAGTTTAAATCATCAACAGAGGCAGGTTTTATTACACCAAAATCAGGTGCCTCCATGAGAATTAACACCTAGGTTTCCTTAACATTCACTGGAGGGGAACAGGTATTTCTAAGGGCACAATTCAGCTCATCCTTGGTGGACAGTGCAGAGAGGTTGTGGAGTCTTCATCCTT
>NW_008618525.1:0-4827 GCF_000691845.1 Merops nubicus
GATCCCCACTTGCTGGGTGCAGGGATCCCGGGGGCGCTGGGGTCCCCAGGAGCCTTTACACGGGGCGTAGGGAAGCCGTGGGAACAGATGCTGGAATCAGTTCTTGATGGGTGCTGGGATCCCCCAGATTGCCCCTCGCTGGGTGCAGAGATCCCCTGAGGGCTGGGATCCCCAGGATGCCCCTCGATGTGTGGAGGGATCCCCAGGTTTATCTAAACGGGGTGCCACTTGCTGGGTGCAGGGATCGGTAGGGATGGATGCTCGGATTCCCTCCCGACTGGGTGCATGGATCCGACGGAGTCTGGGATCCCCAGGATCCCCCTCATGGGATGCTGGGATCCATGGGCTCCACCACAGCAGGCTCAGGGACCCCTGGGGCCAAGGCCACAGCTCGCCCGGTGCAAAGCCCAACAGTAATTAACACTAAGACTTAATGATGCTGCCGGTGACACAGGCAGGTTACGAGCAGAAAATGCCTCGGAGGAGCCGCTTGCTCGGGCTGAGACCGGCCACAACTCACCTCATCGATGCACAGGCCGGTCAGCACAGGGGCGAAAACTTCGCTTTGTTTTTTTCCCCGCCTCTCCCGCGGCACAAGCCGAGGCAGCAGCTCCTCCTCGCTGCGGCTCGGGGCAGGGACAAGAACACGAGAAATCGGTTATTAGAGGAAAAAGTACATTCGCCGCTGGGAAAACTAGAGGGCACCAGCGCTCTGCTTTGCGCTTCCCTGCGCCCGGCTCCCTTCCGGATGTGGAAGGTTAATCAGTTCGTAATTAAGCCAAATTTAGAGCAACAGGCGGGGAAGGCGGCAGAACGGGAGGCTCGGTCCTCGTTAGGAAGCGAGCCCGCACCGAGCCCTGCGGCGGGGTCCGGGGGCTCCCAGGGCCGCCCACCCAGGAGGAGGAGGAGGCCGGGATGAAGGGGATCTCTGCAAGGCTCTCCCCGTGGAAGGTGCACATCTGGGGAACCGAGCCCTTATTGCCCGTATTTTGCACCTCTGCAGCACAAGCCGCGGGAGGCTGCGGGCCAGGGCACGGCTGTTGGCACAGCCCTCAGCCAGGAGACCAAAGCTCAGCCTCCTCCCACCCTGCCCACAGAGGTTTGGGAAGGCCAGTGGGACACCCCCAGAAATCCCCGACTGGCCTGTGCCAGCCAGGGAGGGAGGCTGGGACACAGGGTACAGACTTACAAAAGCAGATGCTTGTGGAGAGGAGGAATCCCAGCCCGCCTGGGGCATCCCAAACATGCCTTCAGAGGGCTCTGGCACCCTCCCTCGGTGCAGAACGTGCTCCCGAGGTGCAGCACGACTCGACTGACCTCCAGCACCCACAGCACCGGCCACAGGTCGCAGTCAGGCTGCACAGAGCAGCTCCAGTTTTGCAGCAGTCTCGCTGATCCAGCTGTCCCCACACAGCCTTGCTGGGGTGACTGGTCTGTGGCACCAGGCAATGCTGGGAGGGTCTCCAAGACATGTTGGAGGGGATTGGGATGCTGCTGGTGTCCCATTATCCTTTCTGGCCAGCTGGGAGCTTCCCTGAAGCAAAATCAGTGTTCCCAGGGCTGGGCTGTCCGTTAGTTGGTTTTGTTTAAGCACAGGCAATCCCAGAGTCGCCAGTAAAATGTTATCACCCCCTTATATCACAGTGTCTAACGAGAATTAAGCCGTGCTAACGACGTTCTACTCGGTCATGCTGTAAGGACTGCCTGGCTGGGGTAACAGGGAGAGGAATCTTTGTACCAGCACGGGGCTTTTCACAGGTCCCAGACGGTGTCCTCAGCAAGGGGCACCCTCTGCCCTCACCCATATTTGTCAGGGCTGGAGCTCGGGTGCCTCTGCAGGAGCAGGTTTGTTGCTGGCTGCAGGATCTCAGTGCCCCCTGAGCCCCTCCCCCCCCCCGCCCCCCGCAGCGGGATTTGGGGGATTCCACAGGCAGGCACGAGCCCAAACTCTCCACACGACATCCTGCCTGCCCCTGCCAGCGAGGGCTCGGTCCTGCCTGCACGAGGTTTCTAGGAAGAACCCTCTCCAAGAACATGAGGGAGTGGCGACGGAGGCTGTTCCAAAGGGATGATAATCCTGGACAGGGCTTCTTCTGCCAAAATCCTTTCTCCTCGATGGAGCCGGAAACTTCAGGGGCCATGAAACTGTGTCACATCAGCCTCAACTGCTCCAGCCAAAAATCCAAAATGCTGGCAGTGGAGAGCTGGGGTCTGGGCTTGAGAGGAAGGGGGAAGAGGGGTTCCAGTGCCATGCAGAGGGAACCTTGCTTAGGATTTCTTCAGCAAGCACCCCAAAACATTCACAGTTGACCCCAGACAGTCACCCTGGGAAGAGACAGAGAAGGGAGGAAAGAACAGGGGCAAAGAAGGGAATAAAGAAGTGGACAAGGAAAGAAAAGGACAAAGACCACAAAGAAAGGGGTAAAGATAGTGGGTAAGGAAGGGGACAAGGAAAGAGGGGAGCAAGGAAAAAAGGGGGCAAACAAAGAAGGGGGAAGGAACAGGGTAAAAAAAGGGAGGAAAAGCAGGCAGAGAAGGTAACAAAGAAAAAGAAGGCAAAGAAGGAGGAAAGAAGTGGATAAAGAATTGGATAAAGAAGAGAATGAGGAAAGAGGGGAGCAAAGGAATCGTGGAATTACAGAATCATTTTAGTTGGAAGAGACCTTTCAGATCGAGTCCAACCCTTCCCCAGCACTGCCAGGTCCCCACTGCCCCGTGTCCCTCACCCCACATCTCCACGGCTTGGAAACCCCTCCAGGGGTGGGGACTCCACCACTGCCCTGGGCAGCCTGGCACAGCCCTGGGCAACCCTCCAGGGCAAGAAATTGTTCCTCAGGGCCAGCTCAGAAATTGTTCCTCAGGCTGCCAAGCCAGGAGCAGCCACTTTCTCCAGGAGGATGCTGTGGGAAGGGGTGTCAAAGGCTTTACTAAAGCCATTCACAAGTGGGATTCCTGACTAGGAAGGATATTATCATCAACAGGCAAACCATGACCCAGATCCCTCCCTCTGATCTTAGATCATATCTAGAGATCCAAAGTGCTGAGCCACTGGAGGGAAGAACAAATTAGTGCACTCACTCACAACACAGGATGTGCAGAAGGGAGCAAGGCAGCCAAGGATCCACGCCACAGGAGAGGGAGTCAACCCGGCCACGAGTCCCACATAGACATTCATGATCTTGTTGTGCCATCCTGGAAACTCCACTTCCTACGAGGAGCTAGGGAAGCCCTTCCAAGAACCAGAATCCTCACACAACACACCCACTCTGTGGGCAAACCACCCAACTCCCCTGCAAGCAGAGTCAGCTCTTATAGAGGTGGCTTCCTGCCCCGCCTCCAAGTTGATGCTGAAGGTGGGGGCACCTGGTGGTGGTCTCCTCATCTCAGGTCCCACCCACAGCTGGCCAGACCCTGTGTGAAAAGCAATCAGGAGGGGCTTTCTTGCCTGGTTGTGGACATCATCCATATTCCAACCCTCATTCAGTCATGATGATCTTAGAGGACACTTCCAACCTGAATGATTCTGTGATTTTCCAGTCACGTGGGACCTCCCCAGTTACCCAGGACTGTCAATACATGATGGAATGTGGCTTGCTGAGCACTTCCACTAGTTCCCTCAGTACCCTTGGGTGGATCCCAGCTGGCCTCATAGACTTGTGTGTATCTAGGTGGGGTAGCAGGTCACACACCCCTTCCCTTGGATTACAAGGGCCTCATTCTGCTCCCTGTCTTCCAGCTCAGGGGGCTGGGAACCTGGAGAACAGCTGGTCTTACTAGTGAAGAGTGAAACAAGGGTGGCATTAAGTACTTCAGCCTTTTCCTCATCCCTGGTCACTGTGTTTCCCCTGGCATCCAATACAGGAAGAAGATCTCCCCTAGTCCTCCTTTTGTTGTTAATCTATTTATAGAAACATTTTTTGTTGTCTTTAACAGCAGTTGCCAGGTTGAATTCTAGTTGGGCCTTGGCCCTCCTGATTTTCTCCCTGCATAGCCTGACTACATTTCTGCAGTCCTCAGGAGTGGCCTGGCCCCACTTGCCAAAGGCCATAAACTCTCCCTTTGTTCCCCAGCTCCAGCCACAGCTCTCTGCTCGGCCAGGCCAGGCTTTGTCTCTCGGGGACAGCCTGCTCCCGTGCCTTCAAGATTCCCCTCTTGAAGTATTTCCATCCTTCCTGGGCTCCTTGGCTCTTTAGGACTGCCCCCCAAGGGACTCTGTCAGTCACTCTCCTGAACAGCCCAAAGTCTGCCCTCCAAAAGTCCAGGGTGGCATTTCTGCTGAGCCCCTCTCTTACTCCTCCAAGAACTGAAAACTCCATCACCCCACGATCACTGTGCCCGAGACAACCCCAAGCTGTTAGATCCCCACGAGCCCCTCTCTGTCCACAAGCAGCAGGTCCGGGAGGGCACTTTCCCCAGCTGGCTCCCTCACCACCTGTGTCAGGAAGTTCTCTTCCACACAGTCCAGGAGCCTCCAGGACTGTTCCCTCTCCGATATACTGTATTTCCAGCAGGCATCTGGGAAGTTAAAGTCCCCCACGAAAACAAGGGGTAGTGATCAGGAAAACTCCCCCAACTGCTTATGGAGTATTTCGTCTGCCTCCTCATCCTAGTTGGGTAGCCTAAAACAGACCCCCCACCGTGATACCTGCCTTGTTGGCCTTGTTGGCCTTCCCCTCGATTCCTACCCCATGGGTAGAGGCTCAGCTCCACCCTCACCCTCGTTAAGCTGCAGACATTCCTAACGCTCCCTGACAAAGAGGGATACCCCACTGCTGCTTCTTCCTCGCCTATCACTTCTGAAAAGTTGGTAGCCACTGACTGCAGCCA
>NW_008618525.1:4858-5144 GCF_000691845.1 Merops nubicus
GTAGCCACGGACGGCAGCCATCCAGTCATGAAAGTCATGTCATGATGGCAACTGTGGCACAGTTCTCTGGCTGCACAGTGGCCTCCAGCTCCCGTTTGCTCCCGTGCTGCGTGCGCTGCTGCAGAGGCTCTTCAGCCGGGCTAACGTGCCGCCGCCTTTTGGGGGGAAGAAGCCCTAATTCCCCCCAGAGTTCTCAGCCGTCTCCATGGCTACCGGTCTGTCGGTCAGTCTTGTGTCCTTGCCGCCGCAGGGGTCAGCGCCCCGCACCTCCCCGAGCGGTCACACG
>NW_008618526.1:0-24535 GCF_000691845.1 Merops nubicus
CATGTTCTCTACCGCCACCTGCCGGCCCCGCTCACGTCGCGGGAAGCTGAGGGCGGCCGGAGGCGATCCTCCAAAAAACAAACCGACCAACCAACCCACCCGCCCCAACACGCGCGCCGATATTCCAATGTCTGAGGAAGGCGGAACATTGTTCTTTTTACAGCTGCTTTTGCTTCTCCCGCAAAGGAGGGAAAAACGCTTGATCAAGGCAGGAGGAAAAACGATAGGATATTCAGAGACTCTTTAAAAATTAGAGTCTTAAATCTCAGAAGCTCAGGTTAACCCACCCTCAAGAAGAAGAGACAAAGCATAAGACCGCAGGAGTCTTCCCCTAGACTGTATTCGTTTTTATTGAAATGGGAACAGTAACGTAGCTTCACCTGTGTCAAAAAAGAAACCATCAAGTACCTACAAAATTTCTGTTCCACAGCAAGCCCAAGGTCTGCAAGCCAGGGAGGGCTCATACGGACATTTACCTATCTGCTGATTTTTCTTGCCTGAAGGACCCAAAGTGGTCCCCCTAAACAGGGTCTTTAATGAGCAGCACTACCAGGAGGAGGTATCACTTACTGACAACCTCTACAGCTTCCAATCAACTTCATGGCTACATGACATCACCTGGCATTAAGTTTAAACCTCACCATAGCTTAGCAGGCAATGTTTCCCCCATCCACCATTCAGATAGATCCCAGCTAGTTGGAAAAAGACAATATGTAAACACCAGAAATCCCCTCAGGACCACACTCAAATGGCTAGAGAAGAGAAAGGTGCTTTTGTGCAAGGTGGGGAGAACCAAAGTATGCACCTCAAGTTTCTAGTTAAAGAAGCTTCTCCAATGCTTTTTAATCATTTTAATTCTTTGCCCTTGGTCACCAATTATTGACAAAAGGGATGCATTTCTGCAAATAAGCCAAATATAGCTTTAACAAAAATTGCTACATATATGAAGCCTGAAATTCCAAAAGAAATAAAAATTCAGAGTAAAAAAATTAATACATGAAATCCTATCTGCTGTGTACAAAACCCACAAATATAATTTTTCTGGTGCATTTCTTGTGATTGTAGCTAATTGTACTGAAGGGTTTTATGTTAACAGAAAGAAGATAGAATTCACATGTGCAACACGTGTGAAATCACAGTATTTAAACATCTGGCAAAACATTTATTTTGTGGTTACATTTCAAATTAATATTACATTTCTAATTAGTGCACATAGATCTGTGTAATTATGTTCTCCTACAAAAAAAAAAATTAAAAATTAAAAAAAATCACTACTGTCGGAAAAAAAAAAAATCACAACTGATGCAGTTTATAAACATGGTTTACTAGCATCTGAGATTGTCTGATGGTTTCTACTATTTCCAAAGCAGGCTACTGTTAGAAACAGAAATTATAACAACATCACATGTAAAATAAAATGTGACTATTTGTTTGTTAGAATAATTTACATGCACTTGCATGACACCACGCTACAAGCAACTCAACTCTACATTCCTGTCCAAACAAATCTAATCTCTTCCTTACAACAAGCGCTCCACAGCCTTCAAGTTGATTTTACCCAAGAGTATTTCTGGGCTATCTTTGGAATGCTTGCGGGGGGGTTGGTGAAGGAACAGGAAGGAGTGGAAAAAGCACCAGCAAGTGCAGGAATGGATGGAAGTTAAACCTTACTTTAGGTGTTGACCAAAAATATTATGCCATCCCTTATAAATCACTGCTTGGCTAGCACTGACCTTCACTAAAACATTTACAAAGTTAATACTGTCCAGTAGATTCAACTTCTATGAAAAACTGTGCTTTCACCTCCTCTACTGACCTAGGTTATTCTATTCATATGTGCTTCCACACTGGAACATAAATTACAGGCTCATAACCTGCTGAATGTCCAGCTCTTCTACTTTTCCTAAAATTACTACTGTTAATGGGCAGGTAGAGAGAGGTTTTCTACTAAGCTCTGATTAAAATAACCTTTTAAAATCTGAAAACAAAATCAAGAATTTAATCTTTTATCTCAGATGTTTTTTTTCTTGCTCACACTTTTCTACCTCTTTGATTTAAATTACTGCTCCACAATTTGCCTTGTGTCTCAGATCATAAGCTTTTCAGAGAAGGGAAATGAGACTCCTATTTTTGTGTAGGAAAGAGCCATTCACATTTACAGCTCTACAGAAACAACAAACAGCATGCATACAAATTCCCTCACAAATTGCTCTGTTAGAAACATTCAAAAGTTTAAATAGGTTACAAATTTAAATTACAAAACTTAGTAGTAACATAGTCTAGGTTAACTCTGATTTTGCTGTCACAGAAGTCTTCAGACTGTACTACTGCTCAGAAGTTATGCAACAGAGTACCTTGAAAACTTTACCTCAGTATCTGAAAGAACAGAAATCGAACGGATGAGATAGAAGAGACAAAATTCAAGAGGAACATAAAGAGCATGTTCTCAGAGGGTTTCTTCCACAGATAAAGTGTAGCAGACAGTGAAGAGGAAGATTACTTCCTCACTGCTCTCAGTTATAAGTTTTCCCATTGCAGACCCAAACAGAGAATGACTTTGCCTTACATGAAGCCCAGTTAATCAGTATTAACCAGCCCAGGTATTTTAAAGTGACTGATTTTCAAAAGAAAATATAAACGGCCATTCTTCTAAATTCTAAAGTTTGTTTGTAACCACAGCTTGTAAGCACCCACAATTCCATGTTTTCTAATACCTCCAACACAGACATTTTGCATTTCTAACGCATCAGATTACAAACCGTATTTGTGTAATGTAAAGTGCAACCTTTTTTTCTGTCATGCATTCTGCTACTCATTTGCAAACGTTGTCTGAAAGACGGTATTAAATCCCACAAACCTTATTTAAAAACAGGGAAGTTATAACATCAAATTTCATTGCTTTTATGAAGCATTCAGCTATTATACGGATGGCTATGAAATCACTATAAATCATTTAAGTAAATCCTACTGGTCTCATCCTCCTTCCATGACTTGAACAAAGGGATCTACATAGATTTACTGACTAATAATAATTAATTAAACAGGAAGCATGAGAAAATGCAGGCATCTATTCTGAGATCTCCCAGAAGCATTAAAGTAATACCTTGGTTAGTAGTAGTGGACAATATTATAAAACTTAACTCTTACAAGATCTAGAACAAACTTTGACCTTTCAACAAGATCCAAGATGGAGACAGTCCAAAATTTTATCTCTAGAAATAATGTTGTGGCAAAGTGTTACTTAAGAACACCACATCTAAAATGCTTGCTGCACCGTCTACCCAGACACAGGCCTCACCTTCATCCTAGCCCCTTTACAACCACTGCCAAAGATAAGAGATCCCATTTGCTTACACGTCTGACAGGTAGAACAATTATCTTCCAATTAACACCAAGTTAATTAATAATTCGGAGTTAGTCCAGTGCACATTATAAGGACTAAATAGCAAGCATTGTGTCTTTTGCCAGTTAAGCTCAAAATTATATTTAACATCACATGAATACATTATTGCCAATTTGGAATAGATTGTCACAAACTCAACTAGCCCCTCTCAGACACATCACAGTGCTCCCTGTCCCTCCTATAAAGACAGCCAAAATCTAAACTGTACTGAGAAGCATAGCAACCTCTCTAAGTTACATTTATCTCTTCCCAAACAACTCCTTTATTTTCCACAACTGCAAGCTAGAGATGAATGACTCAACCATGAGAATAAGTGAATACCACAGATTCTAGTTTGCCTGCACAATACAGAACAACAATATGAAATCTTTCTACTATTTGTTCTAGATATAGCCAACACCACTTAAAGAAAAAGAAGTGAAACAGGTTTCAAGTCTGTATCTTCAACTCTACTTTTACTGTTTGCAGTGAAATCATCGGGAAGTTACTACACCAGGATATTTTTTTCCTAAATGCCCTTGAAGCACAAAATATAATTTTGAGTTTAGGCATAAGAACATATAATGCTAAAATTTATATGATTAAGTCAGGAAAAAAAATATGTATCTTCTAGGAGCAGTCTGTCAAAAATCAGAAAATCAGATACTCGTGGATTCACGTCCCCAAGGTCTGCACTGAATACGTAAAATTATGTCCTCATTTTCTACAAAGTAAACTTTAAAGACCACAGCGGCCACTGACAAATGGCTTTTTTACTTAAAAAATAAATAAAATAAGAAGAGAAACACCCACAGCTGCAGTAAATGCAAATATGGTAACATGTTAATTGTGCTGTACCACTGCTGGTAACACAAGGAGGCTGTATAGAGCATTCCCAAATCGTGTATTCCCTGTTAATAGGACTATCAACATTACTTCAATTAGTATACTTGTCTGTGTCAAATGGCTTAAAAAAAAAAGTCACAGACAAAGAGCCTACAGTTGGAGACTACCACAGTTTCTGTACTGTGCAGTGATTAAGCTCTGGGGCTGTATTTGGTTTGTGCCTGGGGGGGTTTGGTAGCAGAGAAAGGGGCCACTGGTGTAGCTCCTGCAAGATTTCCCCAAGGAAGGCCCACACAGTCCATCACTGGAAGGACTACAGCCCATGGAACGGACCCACACTGGTAGGAGAAGTTTGTGAAGGACTGTCTCCTGTGAGAGGGACACCATGTTGCCACAGGGGAGGACCAAGAGGAGTTTTCTCTCTGAGGAGGAAGGAGCTGCAGAAACAACCTGGAACAGACTGGGACTGACCACAGCCCCATTCCCTGTGCCCCCGCACTGCTGGCAGAGAGGAGGGAGCAGAGCTGGGCCCAGCAACAGGGGAGGGGTGAGGGGAAGGTGTTTTTAAGATCCTGTTGTATTTATCACTGGTCTACTCTGATTCAATTGTGAAATTGAAGGTGGTTTTGTTTAGATGGAGCTGGTTTCCAAATCTGAGGCTGCCTTTTGCCCATGACCATTGCTGGCAAGGTGAGTGCACAGTGCTCTCCCTGTTCTTTGTCTCACCCCTCAAGCCTTGTGTTGTATTCTCTCTCCCCCACCCCACGGAGAGGGACAAGAGGGAGTGAGCAGCTCGGGGTTGCTTTGTTGCCTGCAGGGTGGGCTCAAAGCACAACGGGTTTTTAATCATGTAACAACATCCCTCCTTGATCACTCCAAGAAAAATACAGATCTGTTCAAAGTGTTATAATTACAACCTGGTTTGCGTCTACATCAAATGGTACATGGAACCCATAAAATTATGATTAGAAGAAGCAGACTATACCTCCACACAATATTGTCAAGACCAACAATTTAGAAAAGAGAACCTTGAAACCACAAGCATAAATCTGCATACAATAAATATTGATCATTCACATCTTTAATGCCACCTAATAATACTACACATGTAATTACAGCAGAAGGATATAATTAGGATGATTTATCAAGAATAAGTAGCATTTTTGTTCTTCTACGAAAAAGAAGATACTAACCTACAATGGTAAACTACAGATCCACTTTCAGAGAAATATTCTCTGGTTTCAAATTTCCAAACAACAATCACTGTGGAAACCTTCAGATGGGACTAATGCCATCCAGAGGGATCTCAAAGTTACCTTGAGTAAAAAAAGGAAATTGTTTCACTTCAACCATTTCATTAGCATGCTCTTTTTAAGTCTTTCAGCATGAAATTACTGACATGAGTAACAGACTGTCTCCCTGTCTGCCCAACACTAAAGGAGGACTACTTAGGAAAAAAAATGCAATAGGAAAAACGCATCCAACATGCTGTCACACTAACTATAGCGTGCTAGTGTTTATAAAAAGGTTTCCACGTGCTATCCAAGGAAAATTGCAAACAGACTACTAAATAATTTATAATAGAGGAAGCATACATTTTAAATTGAGTCCAGAAAGGGATGTAGATTTGATTATCAATTCTGACCTTTTCCCACTTTAAATCACAAGAGAAAAATAACATCACAACTACAAGTATGCAAAACGCTTTAAGGTAACATTATAGCCTTTTTCAGCAGTTTAAAAGAATGATAGAGTGTCAGAGGCCAAAGAAGACATAACACAGGAGCTAGTGGATGTTTCCATAGAGGAGGTTTACAGAGGATACTGGCATCTGAGTTGGGCAAGCCAATGCACAGCTGAATATGGGAGAGCACAATTTATTGGTGTGCATCTAGGAGTAGTGGCAACAAGCACTGCACAGTATTTCAAGGTGAAATAAATGGCATCCTTGCCCCAGAAGCAGATGGAGGATTCTGGAAGATTCCCAACTTTCTGGCTGCAAATTTAACTGTGGGGAGCCCAAGGACATGGAGTGGGCACTTCACCCTTGCTAACCAACAACAAGCAGTCAACCCAAGCTAAAGTAATACAACAAACCTTAACTCCAAAGCCCTAAAAAGCTACTCAGCCATGCTTGATGGGGAAAAAAAGAAATTAAAGGATTGTCAGTTAACAGAAGGACAGATGAAGGCAAACCCTAGGGGCATGACTTAACATTCACCACCCTTACCTAGGGACTACACCAACCACCTTTCACACTAGTATCCTTGCTCACTTGAGCCACAAAACCAGAGATCAAGAGCTTGCTGAGATCAGAGCTTAACCCAGCACTACCAGGACCACTGCTGGCCCCACTGCCACCCCACAGCACAGCACCGCTCCTGGCCCTCCCTTCCACCTGCATGGTACCTCATGGAATAGTTTCCTGCTGGATTATCAGGCTGGACTGGCAAACCAGGAACAGACAGGTTCATGCCAAGGAAAGGAGGAGAAGAAAGACACCAGAGAAACGTCAATTCAGGTCAGCTGGTGAGGAACCAACTCCTAGCCTTACCTCACTGAAAACCAGGA
This sequence comes from Merops nubicus, assembly GCF_000691845.1. Taxonomy (NCBI): domain Eukaryota; kingdom Metazoa; phylum Chordata; class Aves; order Coraciiformes; family Meropidae; genus Merops; species Merops nubicus. Next base: position 6,800 of record NW_008618526.1, read on the forward strand.
AAAGAAAAAATTGCTTGCCATCTTAACCCAAATGTGTTTTTAAGTTATTTAGACAACAGCCAAAAATCTACTCAAGCATGTGGAGAAGTAAAAAAATACCTTTGCTTCCACATTCCATTCATAGAAATTAAGTAGGCTTAGAGACACAATTACCATAACCACCCACTTTCCAGAGCACTAAACCCATATGTAAAGTTCAGCCCAAACTCTACCCCATGACAGCCTAAAGCTACCATGAGTAATACTGTCTTCTGCAGCTCACAAATCAGAAGCTTCAGCCAGTCTCTTCCCACTTGTTTTCCAGAGTCTTCACAGTGAAGCTGGTTAGCATCCCCAGAGCAGGTTAAGCAGGAAGGTCACAGAAATACTGAAGGAGACAGGCAAAAGCATGAATCCCTGGTCCAGGGCAGCCTCATACCTACTGAAGTTTGTTTCAGAGGAACTCCAAGGCCCTCAAGCACCTGCCTCTAGAGGCTGGAAAAAAAAAAACTTTATCCAGGCTGGATGTGACCCTCCACCCAGTACTAAAAAAGTACTGTAAAACCAGCTGCTAATTATATATTAGGCCAGACAAATCTATCACCATGTGATAAAGTCCAATCTGCAGTTGATTATCCCAGAAAAACACAGATATGTACCTCCTGAATAAAACAGTTTCAACTTGCCAGCATGAAAAGCAACCCTTTCAGTTTACTCAGGATTCTCTCCTGGTTTCCCCTCTGTTTGAGCCAGTGAAAGCAAATGGAATTAAAAAACAAAGCAGGGGTGGTGTATATTAATAATCAAATATATAGAAAATAAGAAAAAAATTAAATAGGGATACATACTTGACTGATGACTTTTGAAACGGTACTTGTCTCATGTAAAAAGAGAAGAGGGAGCCACGTATAACTCAAAAATTTGCTACAGGAAGAGGCATGTATAGCTTCAGTAAAAACAAGTATAACAATCTTGCAGCATCACTTTAGCAACGCTTGGAAGATTTCTTGTTTAATTAAGGTGTTCCTAGAAACACAAAGAGGGAAATGAAGTACAAATCTTCCCAAACGAAAGCATGGCTTTTGAGTTTTTCACCTAAGAGTGCCAAATGCTCTGCAAAATTACTTCTCTCTGCATTAGAAGCTTGCATCAACCTAGCCTGAAAACAAAAATATTCACACTTCTCATCTTTTCCCCTCTCTTCTTTCAAGCTAGAAGTATGTAATATCCACAACACATATGGCTCCGCAGTGAACTGTGACTTCAACGTACTTACTTGACAACGAAGAAAGCCCCAAGGCCTGTATTTGTAAGAATAAAGCAGATCATATTAATCTGGCTCTAGGAATTTAAAGACTGGTATCATATTGCAAGTGGCTACCCACTTGAATATAATTTCTCCTCAGGTTTTTCTTTCTACTTGAACTGCCAGCAGTGTTAATCAACTCATTCAAGCAGCACATATTACCACTACAGAATCCAAGGAAAGCTCTAGATCCCACACAGAACGTTCTCCAATACACAAAACCACACAGAATATAAATTCAATTTGGTTTGACATCATCCTAAACAAACCAGTTTCCACTAGTGAGTTGGATGCCTATACAGTATATTCAAAATTACTTTATAAATGCAGTCTTGAAGGCTTGAGAATTTTTGTTTCATTCAATCTAGTAAGCCAAAAATGGGATAGATTTTCTTGGGAATGAGAAGCTTTAACTGGAAACCACAAAGTTCATACTAATTATTTTGGGTAGTCCTAAAATGTTCTCTGAGCAGAGTTGCTTAGCTTTTCTAAGCACAGTCAGTTTAAAAAGAATAAGCAAGAAACACCCTCTAAGACTTGAAGCATTTTCCCAGAAATTCCAGGGAACTGTAAGAGTTTCAAGTATGTTGAACAATATGCAATACTGCCAGTATTTAAAAAATAGGATTCAAAAGGTCTAGGCTAACAAGTACTATCTTAACTTGTGTTGTTTGTTTGGTTTTTTTTTCCTCTTCAAATCACTCTTACAGTAATATATCATGTATCTTATCAGAATTTGACCTAACTTCACACTTCTTTTAAATCATGGGGTGGAGAAAAAAAAAAGATAATTAAAAAAAAAAAATACATCAGCCACCTCAATAATCACAATCTTCTCGCTTCAGTGCTTCCATTGTTTGTTGGCTTTTCATTCTTTCGTTGTTTTCATTAATACTGTTGGTTTCCTTTTTAAAAAACATTTCAATTACCATTATTCCTAGAGTTTGTAATTGCAAGGAGTCATCAGGAGTGATGTGCTGTACAAGAAAGAAAAAAGCTAAAACAAGTCTGGGTCAACTGTACCACCACTTCACTGGAAGCTGTTACCAGCAACTGGTGGGAGAGATGAGTGACTCCTGATTCTTCTCTAGAGCAGAGACCAACCAGCCATTCTGCCAAGTTGGAGCATTTTCAACCTGCATCAACCTGTTCCCACACCCCATGAAATTGCAGACTACAGTTCTATTAGAATCAAAGAAGTATTGCTTGTAAGGCACCTCAAGAGGCCATCTAAGCCAAATATCTCCAAGGCAGAACGATCACCAACACTGTAATGTCAGCTATGGTTCTGTCTAGCTGAGACTTGGAAGCCTCTATGGACAGTGATTCACCAAGGCACTCTGTTCTGCTCCACCACCCTCATCTACATGAGCAATGCTTCACAGTACCAAATCAGAGCTACAATTTGCAGCCACTACCCCTTGCTGTATTGTTTGCTGCTATCAAAGAGTGATCGGCTCTTCATAACTGCCCTTTAAGTTCTTGCAAGCTCCTGTTAAGACCATCCCTTTACTCTTCATCTTCAGACCAAACAAATCCAGCTCCCTTCAGGTGCCCTTTGTAGGTCGCACCATTCAGTCCCTCACCATCTCAGCTTCTCAACCTCACTAACTTCTTAAAACACTCCAGTTTCCCCACATCCCTCTACACCTGGGAAGAGGACAAGAGTACAAATATCCAGCAAAACTCTACCGACACACCTCACCAGCACTGAATACAGAGGAACAAGAGCTTCCTCCAATCTGCTGGCAATAGTCTTTCCAGTGCAACTCAGTATGCCATTCGCTTTGTTCACAAAAAAAAAAAAAAAAAAAAAAAAAAAAAAAAACAACACACAAACCAACACACACCACAAAACACCCACACCCAACCTAAAACCTGGCTCATACTCATCCAGGTATCCACTCCAGATCCCTTTTGGCAGGGCTGTCACCCAGTCGCTATCTAGCCTGCACCTAGGCACAGGTATTCCTCCTGCTGGGACTGGCCCGTGCACTGATGTTCTTGGTTCAGAAGCCCTCCACAATTCCATTCAAAAGTAAATTATCAACCCCAAACCATTCTGCCTTGCAGTAACATACCACATGTCTTGACTACCACTGTAGAATAAAGAGACGTCATTAGCTCCCTTTGTAAATCTTGCCATTTCAAAAACCAGTCCCTATCAGAAACACTTGGGAGCACAGGTCATCCTCCAGGTGTTGAAAATGAAAAGACAGCAACCAGTAGTAGAGTCACTATTGTTACTATAACAGGAATTGTTACGCTCTTCTGAGTGCCTACTGAAACGCACACGTTTGAGAGTCGACACCCGTGTGACTTCTTGCACAAGCAAAGCTATATACCTGAAAGTTTGCAGTTAAAAACTGAGAGGTTAGAGGAGAAATTTAACATTTTTTTCCCCATCTCCAGACCTCCCCAGTGTGCAACTGAATATATCTCACCTGGCATTGTACTTTGAGATCACTAGTTCTATATACAAATACTTTCCTAACTTTTTCAGTGAAAACATGCACTAGGAGAATTTGAGGGAAAAAAAAGGGCAACTAATCTTTATAGTCTGGAATTTAAAAAAGTCTCTTTCAACTGATCTATATTTCTAGCCAAATTCATCCCTAATATGAACCATAGTACTAATATTTTGAGTAAGAGCTAGCTCAAAGTCAATTTCTGCAAGCATTTGTGGAAGAGTGTCAAAGGAATACATTCATCCTACTAAATTAGGTTAAACGTTAAGAAAAACTAAGTACAAGCACACACCTTTTTTTTTTAAAAAAGGTTGTGTTTTAACATTGAAGTGCTAAACACAAAACCGTTACAGTCTTCTAGCAGATAAACAGACTATGGAAAGTTTGCAATTCCCTCCTCCCCAAGAGAAATCCAACTTCTGAAACTGTATGCTTTCAGGAACTTGTTGAAATGACAAAGCTAAAAAGAACCGTTTGATATGTCAATAATGACATCGATCCTCCACTGCTTAAGCAGAAACCTGATCCATTTATTACTTACCCTGTGTAAGAAAGAGGATTAAATATGAGTGAATTTGCCATGATTTGCTTTGCTACATTAATAAAATGTTTCATAGTAGTTTTGTTGCTAAATCTGCTGAAGTAAAACGTTCAAATGGCCTTAGAAGAAGCTATTTGACAACAGAGCATTAGTTTCTGAAAGACAAAGCTATTTACTATGCAAGAGCTCTAAGATCACCCCCTTGGTATGGAGAACGCATGTTCATCTTCTTTCCAAATCAGATTTTCGTTACTCTGTGCAATATTAATCTCTATGGGGGTGGATGCCTCTGTGCAAGTGCACTGGCTCATCTCCTGGTTCTGGTCAATTCTTGTTTTAATCTCATTTCCAGATCAGAGTCTTCTTACATAGTGAGTTATTAATCTCTATAGGGGCAGACATTTCCACTAGCCTTAGCACACAGCTCCCCCTCTTCTGATCAATTTTTATTTTAATTATCATTTCCTGTGATTTATATTCCTCTTTCGAGTTTAATATATTCTACTTCACTCTTCTCAACATGTCTCGTCTCTCCCTCTTTTCAGAGATTTTTCACAGGGAAACTTCTGGTTTGGTGTCTTTCACCAACCATTACCATCAAAATCATCGTAGGTGTTACAGGTGTTATTGCCAGGTGGAGGTGTTAGTGGTATTACTGTCAATAGGTGTTATTGCCATCAACACTGCTTGCAAACATACTGATAATGCTTGCCTTTTGAAGGACTAACTTTCCCAGTGGGGTTTAATTTTGTGCAGTCTTGCTTTACATAAAATTTCACTTGCCTGTTTCAGGATGGGATAATCCTACAGCTAGGTAATGAACTAGGATGCAAGTTCAAATGTAAGAAATTAAAGTACAATGCCTTATCATCAATTTTCTGATTGACAGTCAAGTCTCCAGGCATGCAGTCCTTTTTGTACTAGACCTCTCATTTTGCATAAACAGACCTCATGGGAACATCATGACACTGAAGTATTCCAGGTGTCTCAAGTCTCATAAGGGGCAACAGAATCTCAGAGGAAAACAGAATCAGATGTTTGGGATCGCATTTTTGCTCTTCCCATTTAACTCAGAGCATTGTACCAATATGATATTTAATTTCACTATCTAAACAAACTTTCAATTTTCACTGCAAGGTTTGCTTCTCATCCTCGAAAACAATCACTTTCTCATCACCGAATTAATATGTAATCATCATCTTCTTGTCCCACTTGCTCACCACCTGAATAACCTGTCACTCAAAGGGCTAAATCCTAAACACAGAGAAGCATCTTTATAAAAACTGCAAGAGATATTACTGCAAAAATATCACTACTCTTTCAGAGCATGTTTCTCTTCAATGTTTTGTCCCACTTGTTTTAATATACTCTCTTGCAGGGAGCCTGTCTAATACCCTACCTAAAGGATTTTTTTGTTTGTTTTGTTTTAAATAAGCTGTACTTGTGTTAGGAATTTGGTTCAAAAGAGCAGAAAAAAGGTGAAATGTCCTGGCTGCCTCCATTTACCAAGCATTAGTTTGTTTCTCAGCACAATTCTCATACACACAAGGTACACTACCATACTCAGAGAAGAGCAAGTCTGAAGCTCAATGTCTGAAGCGCTCCAACACTTCACAAGGAAGCTCAGTTCAGAGTTTGTAGACTATACACCGTGAAATCCTTAGGAACGTAACACTTTTTTTTTTTCTCCCTTTGAAAAACTTCAAGTGCATAACAGAGACATTTGGCCCACAGGAAAAAACTATCTAATATGAAACAACCCTGCCTGGCTCCACCACATGCAATGGTTCTGAGATCCTCACTTTCCAAAATGCTTCAGTTTAGTGGCCAGCGTCTATTGCACCAAACTGATTGCCAGCGTAGAATACAGTCACAGTCTTCCTAAGACACAGCAAAACAGAATTGCCCTGACAGTTAAAAGTGCTACAGATAAAACTGCCAAGATCCTTCCAACTTCTCACAGTAGCAGCTAATAAAAGTCCAAGAGCAAAAAGGCAGTGTAGCTAAGTGTGCAGATAACCCTACCCAAACATAACCTTATTTTGCCTTTGGGGAAAAAAAGTAGTTTCTATTCACAGTCATTCAAGTTAAAAGCTTACATTAAAAAAGGAAGCCTTCCTACTTATCCAGTATTTCCAAGTCTTCCATTCAAAACCTTCTGGAAAGCAAACTAAATTATACTTCAGAACATTTATCCAAGGTCTGACTTCATTTAATTTTACCGTGCATTTGCATATTCATACACAATCCTTATGGCTGGCGGGCTGCTAGGCTACTATCTTCTGCAATCCATTAGCCAGTTTTCAAACACTGATTACAGTCCCCCATTAGAAATATCTTCTTTTCCCATGCACTTCATCCCCTACTATCACAACATTTCATCATGCCAGAATCTGTAAACTGTGTCAGCAAACAAACTACTCTATGTCTTTTAGGTAAACGGATCAATCATATATGAAAGAAGCCAAAAATACTCCAGGCAACGTAGCAGTATTTATATATTATACCACATATAAACACATTTCCCAAACAGCCACTGGGTCCATTTATGAGCTATACCTCAATTACTGAACATTTACATAAAAGATACAATCATTCGTAGTTTATCTTATACACTGCTAAAGGCAAATTCTCTTGATTATAACTCATTTAGACAAAAATTTTCAGTATGTGTAATTCTAATGTCCTTAATGTCATTATGTTTTCACCAGTTTTTTCGCCTTCCTCCAAGATGACAGAAAACCTGAGGTCAGATTCCCTCCCCCCTTTTTTGTTTAACTGGGTTCCAAGCCTCAAAAGTGTAAGGAAATAGCAAATTCTGGTCCTAAACATAGCCAAAGTAGTATTTAACATAAGAAGGCCCCACTGAGGCCATGTACTGCCTTTTTCTTAGTTCTTACACAAAGAAATGTAAATTTAATGAGATGCCTGATGACTACAATTGGGATAAAAAAAAGCAGGTGAGAGAGAATGTAAAGCAAGGGCTGGAAGGATACTGCCACAAACAAGACACAGTCATCTCAGATGCAGAATTTCCCAGAAAAGGATTAGGAAGTAAACAGAAACCAGCTTTACCTGCATTCCTCCTTGACAGGCCTTTTTTAATACAGTAAACTGAAGGATAAAGATACTGTGATCTGGGGGTTTAAAAAAAGCCACACCAATAAAACAAAGGCTGAGTAGAAGCAAGGAAGAAACTGGAGAATTATCAGGAAAGTTACCAAAACCCCCTGGCTTGTGACTAGGAGCCTGCAAAGTGAAGTCTTAAGCAATAAGGTATTCATCCCACCAGCAAGTCCACCGGTTTCAGTTTTGTCCTGTTTAATATGACAAAACGGTCAACACACAGCATGAGTGGAGCGGTTGGAATTTTACTCACTACTGCCCACACACCTACAACTGTCAGTGTAACAAGGTGATAATAAAACATGAGTTATTCCTAAAGTACCAAACGCTGAAGAGCAGCAACAAGCATGGGCGCAACTTTTTTTGCTACTCAGTCCACCTTTTGCATCTTACAGATTAAAAATCATCCTCCTCACTACTGGCACACTACCGAAGAAACACAGTAATTTCAAGATTTTCCAATGGATTTACTGACTCTTCTGCCACTTTTTAATATTATACGTTCCCCTTTCCCCCTCAAACCCTCTGCTTTGTTTGCATAGCTGCCAGGTGGCCAACATCTCAGGACTCAGTCTTCAACCACAAGGCCAAAACTGCTGTAATGTGGAAGCACATGGAAAATGCTTAAGGGACTTATATTATACAAATTTTTATTGTAAAATTGTGATCCCAGGATCCATTTTTTTCCTCCAACAAACAACAGCAGTTGTTTTTCCTTTGAGAGAGGTCTCCCGTAAAGATAATTATATGGATTTTGATGCCATAACATGAAGAATAATACCTCCCCTTTATGCCTCCCCTATATTTCATAAATAAAAGTAAAATTATGTTTGCCCTATTTTCAAAGTAGTATTCCTGGCAAGAAATTCTCCAAAACTACTTTCCACTACAGTTTTGTTCCGAGCACTATGCAGCAATGCCCAAAGAACAGTACTTAGTAAGAACTTAAAGTATCTATGAAGTAATCAACATCAGTACTGGAGCACACTTCCAAGATAAATCAAATTATTTTATTTAGGAGATAAATAAAAACATTTACCAACTTCATTCAGGTGCTCCTGTGTCCTCTAGTGACTATCTACTACATAGACTTACTGAATTTGAGCATCTTCCTTGGCATTTGCTTCAGTTCTGGTTGCCTAACTTTTTTTAGGTTAAGGCTCAAAATGCAAATGTTACACACCCAAGTGCAGGGGTTGCCCGATCTTTTTTTTTTTTTTTTCCATGATGCATTCAGTTGCACTTAACCTATTTTTTTCCTAATTCTCCTAACTTCAACATCATAGAATAAGACTGACCTATTAATTATTTACGGCTAATTTCAGGAGACAAGTGAAGAAGGCCAAACTTCTTTCCCTGAATCAAACTTATACTTGTTTTCATTCCCCTTTCCATGCTTAAGCAAACAGGGACATGTTTATATTTAACATCTGGATATTTTCACTATGCAAAGCCATCCAACAGATTATTTCACTATCCCTACAGTCTGCAAATGTCATTATTAATCACAAACGCTACTCTTTTAGGTTCACAGCATCATCATGCAGCATGTAAAGCGCAGATCAAAGATTTTCAAATACATGGTTTCTATCAAATTGAAGGTAATGTACAGTCTCTCCTCTTCTGAATGCTCATAAAGAACATCTGTGCAGTCTCTCTAAACGAGCATAATACTACCCTTCCCAAATACTGGTCACTTAACTCCTTCAACAGCTGACAGAAACAGCAATAAATCATCAGAAGAATTGCACATTTGGAGTATAAACTCAAAGAAATACAGAGAAGTGAGCCAGAGGGAATAAACACCACACCCAAAAAAGCTGTTTAGTGGATCTACTTCAACGCGTTTAGAACCACCTATAAACTGAGCCTGGTAGTTAACTGCTGCCGCGCAGACATGGGCTACACAAACCCGTGAGGAGCTCACTCATCCCTGGAAAGGACTGGAGACCTGGAAGCACCTCATGCCTTCAGCGTGACTCACAAGGAGCTGTTAACTTACCCTGTGGTATTCAACCAAATCAGTACACACGGATTTCAAAGAAGGGAGAAAAAAAAAAAAAAGTTACTGAGACTAACACACCATCCAAGAATGCAACACCTTCCTACTTGTGCAAGATGAATCAACGCATTAAACTAATTTTATCAAAGCAAAAAGCTAAACAACTTGGCTATTAACAGCATCCACTCCGTAACTACTAATAGAATTTTTTTTAAGTATTAAAAGTTAGTTTTTCTTTTAAAAAGTACTTTGACTGACTTCTCACTCCCAGGTTTCAGCCAGAAGAAAAAAAAACAAAACAAAAATCATCTTTACATCCTATGACATTATACCCATATATTTAGACTGTGTTTACCAGGGAAATTATATTCCCTTTCATTACAAAGCTTTGTTTCAGCTGATACAGAAATCCTAATCATTACACACTAAAGGTTCTGCTCTCCCCTGGAAATAGTTTGTCCTTAGCTTACACTTACACACTACATTACACAATACATTACAATGTATGTACATTGTAGCTTTATGTAGGCGGCAAGGAGATTAAGGTTTTTCTTGGGGGTGGGGGTTGTTAAAAGTTTGTCATGCTATCTGAAAGTAAAGGTAGTGAGGAAGAGGAAAGCCAATCCCACAGAGACTTACAAATGCAAGAAACATAACATAAGTAGACCTTTTGCACTAAACAAGACCACACACACAAAGTATTTGTGTGCTGAAGAGCTGGCAAGCCCATGGAATTAGTTTGCAATTTCTAGTATTTTCACAAGTTGGGTCAGGATGGATTACTAGTAAAAACTAACTGTAAGAAGAATATTTATTTGGCTTTTCTGAATTGAATAATGAAAAAAAAAAAAAAGACCATTTTATTGAACTTCTGTTGTGAAAAAGAGGTAAATCTCTTTCACTGGAAACTTTCTAGCCTGAAAAACTGAGTATTTGGTGCACCAAACAATGCTGTCACATCAACAAAGACAGATACAGCTAAATAGTAAAGTGAAGTAGCATATAAAAATTTCCTGAAAAGTCTAGTGATATTTATACTCATCAACTATTTTGGAGTAAGGACTCTCATATACCTTGCCTCCATTCAATTATGGCATGCAACCCCATAACACTGCCATAAGACTCTTCCAGTAAAACCCAAGGTGATTTAAAAAAGAGGACGTGCATGGAATATAAGAAGAATAGCGGGGAAATAACAGTCCACTTTTTTCAGCAAGTGGGTAAGGGATTATAGGATGGTTCAGTGGATCCGAGTTTGGTTAGGGAGTTTTTACACGTATTTAATATTATTTTTAAACCAACACCACTAACCTCCTCTGTAAGACACATGATGAAAAGCACTGAAAAGTTAATACAGCAATGTTTTGGTGTATTATCTACTTAAAGATATACAGTACTTAGATTTCAACATACTAATTTGAGAGATACCTGAAGAAATGTCTTCTACAAATGCAAAAAGGCATTTCTTCAAAGGAATCAGAAGTTGAACAAAATATAAAACTGCCTTTAGTATTTTGGATTAGTAAGCTTTAACAAATTGTCCCTTTGAAGTGTTTTAAGTACAGTAATGGCAGTCAGCAGTAAGAACCTAGCTCTATGAAGTCATGAACTCGGCCACATTTCTTCAGTGCTTTCATAGCTTTTAAGTGCATACACATTTACAAAGAAAAGGCAAACAGGATAACACGAGGAGAACCAAGACAACTGATACTCCCCATTTTAATCTTACTCCAGACTAATACCATGCAGACAGAACAGAGATACAATGAAATATGAAATCAGAGCATTTTTTCTAATTAATAGCTATGAGGCAAGTCTCCACCAGGTCTTCTCATTTTAATGTTTAACCATAATGAAGACGACAAAGGCAGTCTAAAATGTCAAAGCTTCAATGTATTTTTTTTTCTTTATTACTTAAATCACTTAAAAAGCAACAAGTATCCTAAATTATCCCATGTCTGAGGGGAGCAGAAAATCAGAGAGCAGTTCAACTACTGTCATAGCAGGTGGTTGCACTCTTGATGTTTGTGTTGGGCACCAGTGGACAGTCAGGGAGTGAAATATCCTTATGGCATTGCTGGAAACTCAGCTTGTGTTGATAGCAGAGCAGAGCCCAATGTTAAGGGGAGGGCTTGTGAAACCTCTGTGGGACGCCCAGACAGACCAGGCTGCTCTGGTCCATCTCCCCCTGTGCTGGGCAATGCAGGCAGCAGGCAGGGCTTGTACATCTCCCTGCCAGAGTGCCCAGTGCAATGGTTTTGCAATGGGGCCAAGTTGGAATTTGAGTTTTATTACATGACAGGATTCACAAATAAAATGAACCTGCATTTGGAAACAGCAAAAGAAAACAAGTAGTTCAAGAAGTCAGTTATTTAGTTAAAAAAAAAAAAAAAAAACCACCATTCTGAGCTGTTTTGAATTCATTTGAACTACAGCCACGACTGTTCTTTATAATATTTTTGTCATCTGGCTAATATTCATCAGTCATTTTTACTGTTAAGGAACAAGTGTTTACCCATAAAAGAAAGCATACAACTCCACCTCAGAATAAATTGAGCAACCAGTGTGTAATGATTAGAATGAACATACTATAATTTAATTGCAGCAGAACTTGGTTTTAAAGTATACAACAGTGTCTCATAAGTCAGAAGAATTAAGTTCATGACATGGCAGTTGAGAAATGTCTTCTTTTGCTACTCAATTAATAAATATAACCACAAGGTTTTAGTAAATAGTAGCAGAAGTAAATGACTTTCTAGCAAACTGAAGGGTCCAATCTTTCATACACTGGCTAACAAAAATAACCTCATATTACCTGTAGTACTGAGCAAAGAATTTCTTTTCTTCACACCACCAGTCCTCATGAAATTAAGTTGCTCAAATCTTTTACTGAGGCACATAGTCAGTGCATTACTGTAAATATCAGCCAATTCCATACACATACAATCACCTTAACACCTGACAGGCCCATGCACAGCACCTTCAAGCTTACAGAAGTTTTTTACATGTTAAAGTTAATTCATGCCTATAGAAAATAATGTTGGGGTTTGGGGTTTTTTTTGTTTTGTTTTGTATTCTGGACTATTAGATCTCACCCACACTCAAAGCTTTTGTTTGTTTGTTTTCTTGCATGCCTGCCATTGAATAATTTCAGGAGAAAAAAAAAAACATACAAACCTATTAGTTAATATAGCTATGACAGCAAAAAATCCTAATGCAGGCTCAAGTTTTTAACCTAGAGGAAAGCAAGTTCACAACTTTGGCTTCTTCTGCTTGAGAAAGTGATTCAAAGCTGTCAGTACAAGGTTGCCCCACTGCTGTAATGTTTGCTGTGATTTTTGGGAGGCGCTCCTTCTTTTTGGCAGTGGCCAGCACTTCTCTCTCCCCTCTATAAGGAGACTCAGATTTTTTTACCCAGAGAGTAGGGCATCATCTATATATCATGTTACTACTACTCTACAGTGGGTCTTGCTGCTATATGCTTATGCTATGTTCTTATCCCAGAATAGTTACATATTACAGATGTTTAAACAAATACATTGACTCAAATTCTTGATTATCCACCCAGTGCTTTAAGGACACACTGCCTCTGTTGAGGCTCAACTCACTTTATCTATAAGCAGCAGGAATTATCTTGATTAACAACCTCACATAACTTTTAGTCTGCGGTCTTTCAAATAAAACAAACCACAGCACTCTGACATTAGTTCACTGTTTTCATACTAGATAATGTATTAGATACTGTTGAATATTTTTAGACTCCTGAAAATAAAAAATGTGCAAAGGCTGTCAAGGCAAAGACTGGGCCATGACAGCAATCACAAAGTAGATTTGGTTAGACCGACAAATAAATGGTTCCTAACTGAAATACATGTAGAAATTTGCTAATAAATACTCCAACTTTTATGGAAATTGAATTTCCATAACAAAAAGTAAACCTAAGAACCTGTTGTTTCAAGCTCCCTGATCAATTACCTTTTATGTTTCAATGGACAAATGCAGCTTATTTACAGAGAAACTTACTAGATAAAATCAACCAAAATGAGCTCCTTAAATGTGTAGTTATTCTTTATAAAGGGTAATTTTAAGCTTATTTCCATAATTTTCATGGTTACTGAGCAATTCAACATTCAGAAGGAAAAAAACATATTTAAAATAGTTTCATATGCCACCAACATCAGCTTTCCAAGTCTTAGGGTACGTGCGCATGTACTTACAAAAAAATCCTACAATAAACAGCTATTCTTTTGTAATATTCAGTGTTCTGGGGGTTGGGGCAGCATGTGGCTCTTTGTTTGTTTCTTTGTTTAAACACAGCATTGAGATGACACAAATACTAATATAATTTCCTGTTGAGGAAAAGATTTCAGTGTGTTTCTCTTAGCTTCTAATATTTAGAAAACTTAGAGAATGCAAACCATGACTTTCAACTATACAGCTTCCCAGTAAGAGTAGACTGTCTGCGACTTCAAACCACATGGTAAGCATGCACTATAGGTAACTTCAAACTGGGTAGTTTGCATAGTTTCAAACTACGTAAAGGCACTCATAGTCAAGGCTTACCAGGAAGCAGCACGATGCAATGGCCTTTCTGAGCTACTAAATTAGGTACAGCAAGGTTAGCGAGCTGCTACAAACTTCTCATTTGCCACTCCTTGGGTGGCTCACTCTGGCCTCTAGGAATCAATCATGGCCATTTTTTCCTCTTCTACCCATATCCGTCTCACAGGTAATCCTATTTAAAGACTCCAGGGAATAGGGAAGGGCAGATCACGCAAGGAAGAAGGTGAAACTGCACAACCCAGCTTTAAACTGGCTCCTGTTGCACCCTAAACCGGGTGTGTCACAACATCCTCTAATTCTAGGCCCAGTATCTAGGTGTCACCTCCTCCAAGCTCTCTACTGCTTGCCATCATGCCAGCTTTCTACTACATGCAATAAATAGGACATTTCTTGCTTATGCATTTATGTAATAAATGCCTTAGCTATCCAATATCATGAAAGAACCTATCTGAGCCCAGTTTACTCAAAGATGCGTGTCATGGAAAGAGACACAAGCCTCACGTGTCATCGGGTTGCACAGTCAGCCAGAATGCTGCCTCAGACACCTTCATCCAGTCTAACCCCTCCAGCTCCAGAGGGACCACCAGACCTCTCTTCCCACCCCCCTCTCTATGTCTTCCTGCCTCCTCTTTACATTTCCTCAGGTGAACAAAGTGCCACACAGCAAGCAGAGTGTACAGCCCGTGTGACTCAAAACCATGCAAGTTGACCTTACGCGAGCTGTGCTGCAGTCACAGCTTTTTGGCAAACTGAGCCATCCCACCACCATCCCTCATCCTCCCATATACCATATTTATATGACCACACATCTGTGGGTCAGTGAAAGTGACCAATCAAAAGGAAAATAATGCCATGTCAATCTTGCCTGCAAGAAGAATCACAAAGCTAAACCAACTCGCTCACAGGCCACATGTTGGCCAGATCCAGCACAGGCAAAGTCCTGAGAGTCATTCGAGCAATGGAAATGCCCCCCTCTGCAGCAGCAGTCACTTAAATTAGCTTAATGGCATTGGCAGATTGTAACTGAAGCTCCAAATCTGAGTTCCTACTTGTGGGAGCAGTACTACAAAGGCATCTTTCCATAACAAAAATGAACTATGACAGACGGGATCCCATCAGCACATGAAAACACAAGGCGTGTCTTAACTGACTCAGTTATCAGGACTAAAGTAATAGTTTTGGAAACTTCCTATTACACATTCAATAGGATCGGTGTTGCAAAAGAGTAGGGATTTCACCAAAACAGATGCCAATGTAAAACAAAGCTGACACTTCCTGAGAGGTAGATGACCTAAAGGTCTTCCAGCTAAAGAGGTCATACAAAGACATCATAAAGACTCTAGAGCAAGAAACAACTATAGAGCAGTGCTGCAGATCTCTGCATGTTAATCCAGATACTGTCAATCTTTACATTAAGAGGATAAACTCTTTTTAACTCACTTGTATTAAGAGCATTCAAGAAAGAGGACAAAAAACACAGTGGTAAGCATTAAACAGGTTAACTCTCCCAGACATCTAACAAGGGGTCACAGGTCCCTCAAGAGCCTTGCTTAAAAGTTCTCCCCCTCCTCCACTAAAGGGCCTGTTAAAGACTCTCCCTTTTCCAAAAGTCCTGCTGTCCACTGACAGCCACCCCACAAACCATCATTCAACCACACAGTCTCAGCTCTTCAGTAATAAAATAGATGGTTCCATAAAAGTATCAGCTCACAACTAGGAGTGGGAGAAATGGTCCAAAAAGCAAACCAAATGGCAGCAACAATCACACTGTGGAAAAGGAACAAAACATACCTTTATTAAGCACTATATAAATTCACCAGACAGCTGCCTCTTGGATACTCTGATACTTCTCTAGAAAAGAGAAGGCTGATAAAGGATGAAAAGGATCAAAAGGAAACAGTACCTTCCCAGCAAGTGGCTACAACTGGATTTTTCCAACTAGAAAAGGCATAGTTGAGAGACAGTGAGAAAAGCCTATGTAGCACAAAGAAGGTAATTTGGGAGAAATTATTAACCATCTCTTAATACAAGAGCTAGGAGATATTAAATACAACTAGCAATTTCAAAAAAAAACAAAAGACCAAAGCTTTTTCCACACAACATATAGATTATTTGTCAAAAAGTGAGGCAGATGCTGAGGCAAGCCAGGCTAAAGATGTTATTAGGCACAATCACAGTCACAAGAACTCACTTATAACATTAAATACCATCACTTTGTCTCTAGGGACAGACAGTACTCAGAGGAAGTCACTCACCTTGCCAAAATCCCCTCAGAGACTGGATACTGGGCTAGGTGGATCTCTGCCCTGATGCTGTGCAGATTTCTTACCTCTCTCAATTTTTTATTTTTTTTTTTTATTTATTTTTAATGACCTTAAGTAGATCTCAAAGTAAGGGCAAGACATCTACCTGGTTTAAGATGCACTGTTTACATCGCTACCAAACTGATCAAGCAGTACCCTGATTTCTCAAACAGGACTAAACAAATCTGGGGTCAATGTATTCTGAGTGCTTTCAATGTCATCTGAACCAGTTAAGTTCCACTTTGAAAAATTATTTACGTTTTATAATTGTAATATGGCATCTGAAAATACAGATTGACAAGTGATCTCTCAACCAACAGTGCCATGGCAGGAGCTGAATTATACAGGAAAGGAAAGCATTTGAGAAGGAGGGGATGAAAACGAGAAAGTAACTTCACTTTTAATTCTGTTCATCTTCTATATAATTTGTCAATACATTTTAACAGCTTGGTGGATAAAAAAGCTACTGAGAAGTCTCTTACACATACACGCCTACCTGCACAAGCCTCTCTTGTATATCACATGCAAACTGTAGCACATTCAAGGATAAAATGACTGAAGCAACTTTTACTGTGCTGACAGCAAAGGGCTAATTTGAGTTTAATTACTTAAAAGTATTTTAAAACATTTTTAAAAACCCTTAATTTCTTCTACTACATGATTACAGAGTTGTAAAAATTATATATGCTTATGATTTTCAAGTATTTCTCTATAACTATATTTAATTACAAAATCCTTATTAAAAAAATCTTCTACTTTATAATACTAAATTTCTAAGTTTTTCTCCCAAAGAGACACTACAACTATTACACTTGGGGGGGCGGGGCGGGGAGATAAATCCAGAACTATTTACTCTTGTCTGTTCATTTGTGCTACTAATTATTTTGCATGAGAAAGTCTTAGGATTAACTACTGCAACGAAGGACTTGAACTTGTAGAATATACAGTCCTCCTTTTTATGCTTGACTGTGATCTAAGGTCTGAAATACCACACTTAACTTCAGGTAAGCTGATGCATTTCTAAAATTTTTATCCTCCTATCTTTCACTTAGTATTAAAAAAAGACCCTTGCACAGACACCATTAAAGGCAGTGCAATGCATATTTCCATCAGCTAGCTGACAAGCCAGCAGCATCCTTAAAAAAAAATTTATCTTTTTTTTGCCAAAATTTGAAAACATGCAAACTGCTAAAAATAATATTTAAAAAAATATATAAGTTTAAAGAGATAGAGTTATGAAAACAAGCTGAACTTGTTCTTTATCAAACTGTAGGAGTTGCAAATGAAAGGAGGTGCTATATAAGGAATAGCTAGACTTCAACAGAGAAGACGCTGCCAAAACATTTTGGCCTAGATTCTGACAGGCACGCACCCAAGTTGAAGGGTCACGGAAAGCAGCGGTGTAAAGAAACAATCTACAGAGACAAGAAAACATTACACTGCAGATT
>NW_008618527.1:0-2186 GCF_000691845.1 Merops nubicus
GGGGGGAAACTAAGAGAAATAACCCCCCCCTAAAAAAACACCCCCACCCCGTGAACCTTGGCTTTGAGCAGAAGGAGCCACTCCAGGCAAGGGAGGGCCGAAGGAAGGGCTCGCTCCCGTTCTCTCAGCAATGACACCACCACCAGCCTCTGGCGTTCAACACCCATCTGATGTTAAAAAAATAAATATATATACATCGTTTGAAGGGACTTTTTATTTTAAAGTAATTGAGCAGCTTAATGAAATCGCCAGCACGAGCGCTCAACGGACCGAGCTTCACCTACGAGTCAATGGCCCAGCTCAAGAACAATTATGAAGTTTAAGCCAAATCTTGCATAGAAGTGGTCAACTTATTGCACGTTGGAACCCAAAAATATAGCTTTTTTTTTTTTGCTGTTGCAAAGGTCATTTGCCATAAAGCTTCTGTTAAAATCTATTTTGGGGGGGGATGGGGGAGCGGGAAGGTTTTGTCTTTTTTTTTTGTGTGTGTGTGTTTTTTTCTTTGGGGGACGTTTACTGGCTCTCTAAAGTCTAAGGAAAACAGAAAAATATTAAAAAAATAAAAATAAACATGGACAATGGCATAAGCCAGAAGCCATTCTATTATTTTTTTTGTAGTTCTTTTGTATTTACAAAAAGGCATGCTGATAAAATAAAATGATATATTACAGTATTTATAATATTCTCTTAAAAAGTTCAACCACACTTTTCAGCTATTTTTTTTTTCTTTTTTTTCCTGTATTTTTTTTTTTGTGCTGTGTACAACGTAGCCTGTACATATGTATTGTTGTTTTTCCTGTGGTATTTATACATCATATCCTAGGAGCAACCAGGGCAGAGCTGACAGGAACAGCAAAAGGTCCCTGGCTGGTGCCCTGGCTGGATGGCTGCTGGGTGGCTCCCTGCGTGGCTTCCACCTCTAAGGGACTCCTGCAGTTTTCTGGGTTGTGAGATGAGGCAAACTGAGCTTCATCCTGCCATCGAGTTCTGTCCTCTTGGGTTGGTTTGTGTCTTTTTTTCCCTGCTACACCCTGAATTTGGGCCGTGCTGCAGCTCAGCACCTCCCCATGGAGAAGCCCACCCTGCCAGAAGCCCCCACGCTGGCCCTGAAGGAAAAAACATCTCAACCAGAGCAGTGGCTGAGAGGTGGCTTAAGTCGTGAGGACACCACGGAAGGGGATCTGGGGATGGCAGAGTCTGGTCAGTGGAAGAGATGGCTGGAGTTGGATCTGGTGTGTGATGTTCCTGGGATGTTACTGACCCTCAGTGAGACCAGGTGAGAGGGAGCTGAGTCCCTGCCCAGCCCCCGGGGCCAGTTCAGTTGCCCTTCCATGGACATGGAAAAAAATGGGAAGAACATGAAGGCACCCAACTCTCCACCCCACACCCTGGGCCGGGTCCTTCCTCTGCTGCAGCTGGCTACAAAACCTCTCCTGGCTACAGAAGCAAGAAAAGAGCAGCAGCAAAGTGAAGAGCTGCAAAAAAAGGGCACTAGGGGAGGAGGGGTGGAGAGTTTGGGAAAGCCACCCGGGGCTCCACATCCCACCCAGAGCAGGAATCCCAATGGCTATGGGACACCATGACCCCCAGCCCTGCTCAGGGGACAGATTTGGGTCAGCTCTCCCCAAAATCTCTACCAGCAGAGATCAGATGCTACTGTTTTTAGCATTTCTCTCTACAAAACCAAAAAAGGCATCTACGCTGCAGGATGGAGGATGAATAATAATTAATATTCATGATCAATATTGCAGGATGCAAACGAGCTCAGGGACTGGTCTCGAAGCCCTAGGTTTTGGTTTTCCAGTGACTTAGCCCAACAAGCCATTCTCCAGGTTCATCACCTCCCCTCAGTCGAGGTCCAGAGCAGCATTGAGATTTTTCTATTTCAGTGTGCAAAGAGATGGGAAAAAAAAACCCCCGACAAGTTGCTCAGCAGACACAGACAATGGTTTCATCTGCTCCTTTCTTTTAGTTGTGGTGTTGTTTGGTTTGGTTTGTTTTTTTTTTTTTTCTCTCCTACAGGTGGATCTCTACACTGGGAAGTGTTGGTGAGGGGCATGATTCTAGATAAAGTTTATCTCCAAATACAGTGGCTGGCAGTCGGTGGGGTGCGTGGGGTTTATGGCTTAACACACTGCTGTGGACAGGTCCCCGCGTGCCTGGTGGTGGTGGTGGTGGTGGTGGTG
>NW_008618527.1:2554-54971 GCF_000691845.1 Merops nubicus
CCTGGTGGTGGGGGTGGTGGTGGTGGTGGTGGTGGTGGTCCCTCATGCATGGTCCTGGGCACGGCATGCCAGCATGCAAATCACTTCGATGCGGTAACGAGCACTTTGGTTTTTCTTTTTGGGGGGTGGGGGAGAAACAAAAATCAGCCTGAGCTGGCTCCAGGCTGAAGGTACCCGATGACCCCAGCTCCCAAACCAAGGAAAGCCCATGTAGAAAGTAGAATGCAGATAATAAATATCAAATAAACTCTGACAATTAAATGGCATCATGGGCTAAATGGGTGGGTTGGTTCTTTTCCTTTTTTTTTTTGGTTTTGTTTTGCTAGTTTTAACATTTTTCCTTTTTTTTTAATTCCTTTTTTTTTTTTTTGTTTTGTTTGCTGGCTGCTTTGGAAAATATCTAGTTTTGCATGAACAAACCCTTTGACATCGTGACCTCTGGGTTTTCTTCCAATAATAATCAACAAAAATGGGAAAATAAAATCCTTTTTTTTGGCTGCTTTGGAAAATACATGAATCCCAGCAGCGGGTTTTGTTTTTCTCTCTGTGTGTGTGTGTGTGTGTGTGTTTTATTTCGCTTGTTTGTCCTAAGTTGCATTGACTGATGTGGAACATGCAGTATCCACCTGCCCAAACAATAGAAAAATCCATTTTTTTTCCTTTTTTTTTTTTTTTCTTTTTGTTTTTTTTCTACGTGTGTGTTTAAATGTTTGTTTATGAGGGTCCTTTAGACAGGTGGTAGGTCACTGCTTTTAGATGCAACGCTGTCACACAGTAAGCAGACTATGTTTGGTATAAGATCTTCAGGTAAGTGTCTCCACAGCTGTTCTGTATTGATATAGGAAGTCTGTAAACAATCTTTTTTTTCGCTTGCAAATAATTTAAATTTGTACAATTCTACCCTTTTTGTCTCAACACTTGGATTCCCTGACGTCTTTTGGTCTTTTGGCTTTTTCTCGCCTCCCCTCCTCGGCCCGTTGCTGCTTCTCCTTCTCGGGTTTGGTGACGCTGTCGTAGGACGGGAGGGAGGCCGTCGAGGGGGTGCCTTCTTTTTTCTCCCTGTTGGTTCCCCCGTTTTCCAGTTTTGTGGAGAGAGGCCTTCGGCTGATAAAGCCCCTTCTGGCTAAACGAGCCCTGTAAGCCCTCTGGATGACCACCGCGGAAACCTCCTCCTGCTTCCGCCGCAGCGTCGTGGTGATTGGCTCGTAAGACACTTTGGAAGGGTTGGATGCCACGAATCTTTCCTCCATCTGTTGTCTCAGGATGTCCAGCTCGCCACTGTCCCCCAGGACACGTTTGGTGAAGGCAAAGAGGATGTCTAAACAGTGGATCCTGTCTCCACTTACCATAGGGAGGTCCATGGCGATGAGTTCGATGGTGTTGGGTTTTGGGACGCGGAGAGGGTGCTCCAAAGCATCAGCAAAGTCTGCGAGCTTGCTGTACTCGATGAACTGGGTGGCATCAGGGTCAAACTTCTCCCAGATCTCATAGAAGGTCTCGAAGTCGTCCTCGCTCAGCGGATCCGCGCTCTCCTCTGTCGCCACGCTGAAGTTCTCCAGGATGATGGCAATGTACATGTTGACCACGATCAGGAAGGAGATGATGATGTAACTCACAAAGAAAAATATCCCCACCGAAGGGTTCCCACAATCCCCCTTAAAGCCACTCCCGGGGTGCTCCTTGTCGAGGTCGCAGTCCGGAGGGCGGTTCAGGATGGGCAGCAGGAGACCGTCCCACCCGGCCGACGTGGTGATCTGGAACAAGCAGATCATGCTGTTGCCAAAGGTCTCGAAGTTGAACATGTCATCAATGCCAGCCTCGTGCTTGACGTAGGCGAAGTTGGACATGCCAAAGATGGAGAAGATGAACATGACCAAGAAGAGCAGGAGGCCGATGTTGAACAAGGCAGGCAAGGACATCATTAAGGCAAAAAGCAGCGTGCGGATGCCTTTGGCTCCTTTGATCAGCCGCAGGATGCGGCCGATGCGAGCCAGGCGGATGACTCGGAAGAGAGTGGGTGACACGAAATACTTCTCAATGATTTCAGCCAGGAACATTCCTAAAGAGGAAGAGAAAAGGACAAAGTGTGACAATGGAGACGTGCTGCTGCTTCCGAACCTAGTCGAGGGACTGGGCGCGCAGAACGCTTCGGTCGGACCGGCAAAGGGGGTCTGTGACCAGGAGGCCTCACCTCTTGGGTGGCTAAAGCTTTAGCTAGATGCTCTGGCTCCCTAAGGAGTTCTCCTAAATGGAGAGAGGTACTGCTGCAGAGTGAGTTGTTCCACCTGGATAAGGAGGGATGAGTTGTTTCCTGGAGGTGTCTTGCTCTTGGTGCCTAACTCTGGAGTTGGGCTAGGGACTCTATTTTGAAGGTGCTAAAAAATAGGTTAAGATAGATCTTATTTCTAACAGCAGAAGAACCCAGATCTGGGTTTTATGCTGTAGGACAGTCCCTAAAGGTTGGTGTTTTGTCAGTAGGCCTGGGCAGAGCTGCATCCAGCCAGGCTTTCCAAGTGACCCCATGGTATTTGTGAGATTAGGAGTATTTTAGAGGTCAGGTGCTAAAAACCCCGAAAACCTGTTGGAGGAAACTGGTTGATTCAACATTCAACCAACTGAAAACAAGGGGGCAAATCACATGCCAACGTAGGAAGCACTGCAATGCTATTTTCAGTGGTTAGTAAGCATTAAAGCATTCTGATGAGGGGAGGAGGGTGCATTAGTCAGAACTTCAAGCTGCCAAATTCTGCCACGGTCACTTGACAAAGGCTAAAAAGAGAACCTAGGAAGTCCTGGTACCTCCAGATCCCCTTCAAAGACAAGAACGTGCTCTACTCGGCCAACACCACGACAGCCCAGCACTCACAGAGCTCTTATCCAGCACTTACCCACGATGGACAGAATCACAACCACGAAGTCAAAAATGTTCCACCCGATGGTGAAATAATAGTGCCGCAAGGCGAACATCTTCAGCACACACTCACACGTGAAGAAGATGACAAACACCAGGTTGATCCAGTAAAGGATGTCCTCCATCTGCTTGCTTTGTGTGTCTGTCTCCACCATCATGGTGACCATGTTGAGGCAAATGAGCATCATGATGACTATGTCGAATGCTTGCTGAGTGACAAAGTCAAAGACAGCTCCTTGAATTCGGTTCTGCACGACAGGAGAGAGACCATGAGCCAAACCAGCATGAACAAAACTCTACCCAAGTCAACAAATTATTTCACTGTTGGTGGAGACAGGGATGAGGACGCAGTTTTTTCAACATCTTATGAAGCTTTCACAGCAAACTCCAGCCACAATTCAGCCTGTTTATGGGGAAGGGAGGAAAATGCTGTTGTTCATACCCCAAACCTGCTACCATGACCTGTGTCTTCCTGCATATCTCCCTTTGTTGACATCAGGGCAGAGTGATGCCTGCCCAGCCATAACTGGAGAGAGCAGCCAGCTCCACCTCGCAGCAGCGACGGATCACAGGGTCTTTGAGCCAGATTTCAACTCTTTTGTGCCCTGGCAGCAGTCTAGTTCCAGCAGCAGGATGCCTTCTCCTCAGCAGTATCTAAGTACCTGTCCAGTACCACAAGCAAAGCCTTTCAAAAAGCCAGGAAATGAGCTTAGGTCTTGATCAATGCAACCCACGAGGCTTTCTTATTGTCCAAGACCCCGCTCACTAATGCCAGGAGGCCTCCTACCCTCCACGTGGAGCCTCTCAGCCAGACAGGGCATTTCAGATGGTTCTGGTGATTCAAGTGAGCCAACTGATTAACATCATTCTAACCTTTCTCAGATGGTACCTGAATGATAATGACAAGAACATGGTGATGTGGAATCTAAGCATGTGTTAGAACAAAGGATGCTTTTGGAGTCAAAGCTCCTTTGAAAATTTACTCTGCAGGTTTTTTCCTTTGGTTCCCTTTATAACATACTCACCAGAGGTCGGGGAATAGGTTTTTGAGGCTTCTTTGAACCCAGCTTTTTCATGGCATTGTAGTACTTCTTTTGTTCTTCTGTCATGAAAATATCTTGACCTCCAAAGTAAAGGGGCAAAAGGAAAACTGGTTACAATCAGCTCATCCACCAGCAGGGGAAGGAATAACATCCCAGCCAAGTCAGGAGGACACCTGCCATATGGGAAGTTGGTGGCAGCTATTTCAGACAGAAATAACTTCTACTAATACCTGAGGTGTACAGATTTTCCTTTACAGAAAGCCAAGTATTTTGCCTGTGAATAACCTGTTTTATCACACTCTGTCCTTCCCTGGCCCCTCTGCCACACAGGGAGCACTGGTGGCAGGATGCTCAGCAGGTTCTGCACATGGGCAAAGCCTCAGCTCGACTTACAGAGAGGAAAAGCAGAGAGAGCCAGAGGGAGAGGCAAGGAGAACATCTTCCTCCCAGCCTGTATGTTTTAGTCAAGGCAAAAAACCCTAGAAAAGTACAAAAAGATAGCCTAGGGAAAATGTCTACTCTGGTTAGAGCTTTGCATAAAGCTTTGGGCTGCTTCTTGTACCCCCTGAGTCCTGCTCAGCCAGTCTGAGTGAGCTGGGTAGGGAGTGCTGCACCAAGAGCCACCGTGGCTCTGCACTCTGACAAGGACACTGAAGGTCCTTGACCTTTATTTTGGAGAAAACCCCACCAGCCTGAAGACTCAACACAGGTCTCAGCTCCCCTACTAATCAGCAAGCACAGATGACTTATCTTTTTCTTTTGTTGATTGAAGTTGTCAATGATGACACCAATGAACAAATTCAGGGTGAAAAAGGAGCCGAAGATAATGAAGATAACAAAATATATGTACATGTAAATGTTGTCCTCATACTTGGGTTGCTCTTCTTGCTGAATGGGAGATGAAAAGAGAAGTAAATGGCATTTCAGAGACATCCTACAAATACAGTTTGAACGAGACTGGTCTTGGATCCAGGTATTCCCAAGTAATGCTTTAGAAAGCTGTTGCTGTCTATGGAAAACCATCCCCACACTGTTTAAAGTGAAGGAACAGTAGATGTCTGTGGTACATATACACCACGAGGATGGTGATCCAATTTTCAGAAATATGCTACATTTTCAACTGACTTTCACCACAAATGAGGTCAGTGCCCACAAAATACAGAGTAATTTGCATATCACAAAGGAAAGGATCATTTTAGTGATAGGCACTGTCAAAGTGGAGACATCACTCTTCCATTTGAAGAGGGCTGTGTGAGAACATCAGCTAGTCAAAGAGAGGAGAACATTTTTTATGCTGTCCTGACCCAGTCAAATGACTTGCTTCCAACCCTGCATTCAGCATAGGACAAAAATCCATTTAAATTTTTTTTTTTTTCCTATCAAACCAACTCAAGAGAAGGAAAAAAAATTAGACAGCAAATCAGAAGTAATGACACTGGCATGATTCCAGCATGCATGGAGAAATGGCTCCAACACAGACACCACTTCAAAACTGGATTCAAACTGGCACTTGGGGTCCCATGTAGGTGCAAGGTTCCTGCAGGACCTTCTGGCTAACTCCTCCCCACAATTTATTCTGATGAAATGCATAAATACACTGCATTTCCACTCCAGCAGCTCCCCTGCCACTGAAAGATCCCCTGTCCCCAGAAAGACCCTGCCCTTTTCAGGATTTTTTTGAGCACCTTTTAACCCCTAACACTAACAAAGCCATTAAAGCAATCACAGCAACAAATCCCCAACATAAACATGATTCTACAACTTTTACTCTTGATTTCACTGTAAGTAAAATAGCAGAATGAAATACCAGGAGGTGAGTCTGTGCTCGTGCACGTTACCTTTCTGGAATCTACTGCTGCATACATGATGTCCATCCAGCCCTTGAAAGTAGCCTAGCAAAGAAAACACACGTTCTTTTAAGCCAGAGTTCACCCAAAGTCAAAGAACAGGTCTGACTTGTGCTGGCTGTGTGGAGGGTTCCTTAGCACTCTTCATCACCCTGCACACTGAACTTCAACTTTTCTTAAATATTTCTCTTTTTATTTAAGCTAAAGGGGGCCCATAAGAAAGCTGGGGATGAACATTTTAGCAGGGCCTGTTGGGACAGGACAAGGGGGATGGTTTGAAACTAAAAGAGGGAGATTTAGACTGGAGAGAAGGAAGACATTTTTGACACTAAGGGTGGTGAGCCCTTAGCACAGGTCACCCAGAGAGGTGGTCGCTGCCCCATCCTTGGGACCACCCCAGGGGAGGTTGGATGGAGCTCTGAGCACCCTGCTCTGGTTGGGGCTGTCCCTGCTCCCTGCAGGGGGGTTGGACGAGAGGATCTTTAAAGGTCCCTTCCCACCCAAATCAGTGTGTGATAAATGAATCTAAACATGTTGACTTTTGGGAGACTCTGAAGAGTAGAGCTGGGGCAGCTTGCTTTGCTGGGAGACCCACGTGAGGCAAAGGGATGAAAGAGAAAATGGCAATTTTATCCCTAACCCGAGCGGGATTTACAGGACACAGCATTTCCTGGAGAGGGGGAAGGAGTCAGAACCCATTAGAAGCAGTCTGCATCTACTGCTAGCAGGCAGACGACGAAGGACAAACTCACAACTTGCAGAAGTGCCAGATATCCTGCTCCAACGTTGTCAAAGTTAATTTTCACGTTCTTCCATCGGATCTCGGTGGAGTTGGGCGGCATCAGCGCCTCGCAGTCTGTCTTGTTGTTAACAACATCTATGTCAAAGCGCTCCTCGGAGGTTTCATTAAAGCAGTAATGATATTTCCCGGCAAACAGGTTAACCCCCATAATGCTGAAAATCAGCCAGAAGATAAGGCAGACCAACAACACATTCATAATGGAAGGGATAGCGCCAACCAAGGCGTTGACAACCACCTGTGTTGGAAGGGGTGGGAAAAAGTTTCAGTATAAAACACAAGGCAGGAACCAGCAAGCATCACTACAGCTGTTTTTGGGGGGGGAATAGGAGGTAAGGCCACTGACAGATCCGTGGCATTCTCTCCACCCAGAGGTTGGCAGTGAACTTATTCCAAGCGATATATGAAAGTCCTGCTTCAAAGCCACCTACTGAAGCTCTGTTTTTCACAGAAAACAGGCCAGGTTGTTGGATTCACTGGGTTTCGTTTTGGATTGTTACTTCTTAAGTTAAAGCAATTCTTCAAAATCATTTTAGTTGCCAAAAGGGAGAGGGGGGTGTTACTGAGTGAGGCTCAGACTCTCTTCTCAGAACCAAGCAGGCTCCTAGCTAGAATTTTTTTCAGAGCCGAGTTGGAGGGCACTTTTGCTGGTGGATTTGATGGGTCTTGTCAGCCAGTGGCCCTTACGGCCATTCCCCACTTTCAAACAAGGCTGTTATCACTTCGGAGCCCGGCTCCTGCTCCCACCGAGGTCACCAGCAACCCGTGTGGCACCGACTCCAGTGGGGGCAGGACCAAGCCCGGCGTTGCTCTGGTAAGACTAAGCAGTGAGTCGCTGTAAACATCAAGATCATAGTTGTGACTAAGCAAGGCCAGTCATGTTGTCTCAGGCAGACAGCTGAGCATGCAGCTAGGCAGGCTCAAGAAGACAGAAAAGCCATGTTCCTTCCTCCAAACTGCAGCAAACACGGGGGGGAAGCGGTACCAGGGTTTGGCAGAGCTCCTATCTTCCACTGCCTCCTAATTTTAGCTCTTCGTAGTTTGGGAGCACCGTGTCCCTCAGCATCCCTGGCCAACACATGATAAAATGTAAGCGATTGGGTTTTTAATAGAGTTAGGTCAGCAGGATATTAAATCTTTTATTACGATCTCCTAATTTAGATTTCTTTAATAGAGGGACAGAATCTAAACTGTTTTTACCACTTTGCCTTAGTTTTGAAGGACTACCCAATCACAGGGGGATTTTGGGAGTCCCTCAGGTAGCAGCACCTGAGCCACAACTGGTCTTGGCCACCACCAAGTGTCCCCTTCTCCACCTCCAACAGCTGTTGGTTGGATGCAACCACCACACGCAAGCCAAGCTCTGCAGCAAGCACTTGTCCTCTGTCCCAGCATGAAGGAAACTTGAAGACAACAGTCATCTGGACAGCAAGTAGCATGATCTTAAATCACATCATGAATCCATCACTGTACACCCAGGGAGGTCTAAAGGCTCCTCCAGAGAGGCCTTGCTTTGGTTCTCCCTTCACCCAAACAGGAGCTCTGTTGCCAACACAACAGCAGGACAGTGTTTGGTTAAAGATCCTCCAGATTACCAACACACTGGGTTATTCCAGTTCATCAATGGGAGTGAAAACTGTGTCATACCCTCCTCAAATGTGGTCACTCAGAGCACGTTGAATTTATAGAGCACTGAAGAAGATCTGAGAGAAGGAACATGGCTTTTGTGTGCAGACTGACAAGAACGCATGCACGTTTCATAGCACCACTGTCAAACTCCCTGAATAATTGAAGAGCAGAGCAAGCTCTTGAAAATGCAGATTTACTATGGAGTAGAGAAAAGCAAAGAACTAAATTTTCCCTTTCCTTTCCAAAAGGCTTTTCAAATCTGGGAAGAATTGTATGGGGCAGCAACGCTTGTCTTCAAGTCAAACCGAAGGGAAAATATTTGGGTTTAGGGAACTAAGAGGGCTGCAGTCAGAAGTTTATTATCAGTTTTGCTGTGGTGAAAATCCTCTACTTTAAGCCTGAGAATTTCTTGGCTGCGTTAGAAATCACAGCTTCTCTCCAGCCTGGCTTAAAAATAGATTTTAGTATCTATAGGTCCAGTACTAAGTCTTTTGTTTTGTGATCACAGATCTCAGGTGGGACCCGAACGCAGCCCAGCAAAAGCTCTGGCTCTGTGTTGATGGAAAAAGTTTTCATCCTTTGTGCCTGTATTATAAAGCTGAGAGTTAAGCTGACTGACACAAAGAAAGAGCAGCAGGGTGACATAGCAGGGAGGGATCAACCCTCTGTGGATGTGATCATTTATTTCTCTCACTTGCTATGGAATCGGAGGGTTCCTGATCAGCTCACTGCCTCTCGTGCTGGATGTTGGGCTCAGTCACACTACAGCAAATTCAAAGGAGATCAGAAAGATCCAGGTGGAATTGCTCTGGTCAGAGCCTGAGGTAAAACTGTGACTGCCATTCCCTTCCCTTTTTAAAAAAATACTTCATCTCTTGCAATATCTCTAACTGGGAGCTAATGGGGATTTAGCACAAGGACCTCTCAGAGCAACTGGGAAACCCATTAATACAACAGACACTTTACCTAACAGAAATGTGCAATTCTTTTGCACATTCTTCTAACTTTTTAAATCCCAAATGGGGAAGAAAGCACCAATATTAGCGGCCAAGTAGTGAGGCACTGAGGCAATTTCAAATCCCCAAGACACTGGTGCTCTCTGACAATTTGAGGGAAGCTTGTTAAGTTCAATGCTTTGCTTGTGCTTCGTTGCTCGTTCCACAGTGACAGGACAGGGGACTGTAAAGCAGGGGAAAAGGGAGGGAGTGGAAAGGAAAAGCTTCACTATCAGACAAGGCTTCCAGTCGCCACCAGACTGGACCGAGAACAACAAGGTGCAACAAGAGGAATTAAACCAAAGCCTTTTTTGCAAGCAGCTGAGCTCCCCGCCAGTCCCTTCCTGAAGGCCTGAGTGATCCGAGAGAGGAAGCTGCCTTTCACCCCCCTGTGCAGGCAGACTGCTTTTGTAAAAACCCCTCAGATATTGCCTGTCAATCCAATTCCACCAGCGGCCAACACCTAGAGGGGCTGGAGACACTGAGGTGGTTCAAATTCTGCTTCTTTGCACCTGGTGATTCTCCCTAGATAAAAGAAGTTACAGCTGAGAAGCCCCCTCGGATGCTAGAGGTCAAAGCCAGGCTAAATGAGAACAGCCAAGTGTTAACATCGTCTACAAATGGCATGTGGTTTGGGCCAGTAATTAATGTAATGAGGCAGCTTAATGCATCTCCCTTTCTTAAGAGGGGAGGGTGCAGCGGTGGGCAGGGTGAGGGGACATCCACGGTGGAGGTGATCGAGTCAGCAGCTGCATCATGAGTCTGTTTGGAATTTTTCTTTCCACCAGTTTTTGATCAGTTCTAGCATGCTTAAAAAAAACCGCTCCACAGGCATGCAGAAGGATCAGCTGCTAATGGCATCTTACCCTCATCCCCTCAAATCGGGACAACGCTCTTAAAGGCCTCAAAGCTCTTAGTGTCCTAAGGGACTTTATGGCACCTAGTTCCGAGTAGCCCAGGGCATTAGCTATAAGGCTGACTAAAGAGACCTACACAGGAAATAGAAAAAAAAAAAGAAAAAAAGAAAAGAAAACAAAGAAAGAAAGAAAAAAAAAAAAAAAAGAAAGAAAAAAAAGGTTCCAGACTGTTAGAATGGATCCCCTAGCACTGCTCGCCCAGCCCAGGCTGCCAGCCCGGGCGGCCCCCAGAATAAATACCGAAGACATGACACCAGCTGCCTACTTCACTTGACTGAAACGACCTGGAAGGAAATAATGCGGTTGAGAAAGGCATAAGAAAAGAACATAGGGGGAAAAAGAGTGAGAGAAAGGCAGAGACACACAGACGGAGAAGGGGGTCTGTCGGAAGGAAGAGCCCAAACGATGACAAAAACCTTACCCTCGCCCTTTACTGTCTGCAGGATCCCAGCGGCTCCCATTAAACTTAAGCCAGACAAATGTTAAAGGTACCTATGAGAAAGAATACAGATAAATACACACACTGCACGAGCTGCACTCAAGCTGTACACAAGCCACCGCGCTCACGCCGAGTGCCTGCTCCTCGGGGCTGGGCGTGTGCCTGGCCCACGTGGCTTCTGCCAAAAGAGCTCTGGAAAATGGGAGCTCCGACCCCATGCACACGGTGCTGAGGCAGCTGAGCCCCACGTGTCCTGGTTCTGCCTCTTCCACTGAGCTACTGCCGTGGGCTTTTTGGGTTTTTGCTTGCTTTAATTCGTGGTGATGCTTGTGAGCATCTCTGGGGGAGGATGAGGATGGGTAGAGCCACCATAGGCAAGCTGAGGGGCACAGTGATCACAGGGCTGCTGGCATGTGGGGACAGTGTTCTGACATCTGGTTTTCAACACCGTAACCACAAAGACCACCTTTTTTTCTTCAGATTTAGGCTCTACACTTGTGAGTGATTGAGCATCCTCCCCCAAGCAGCACTGAGGGCAGCTCAGGGTCCTGCAGGATGAAGCCTGAACGTGTGGGGCCATCAATTCTTTGACCTGGCACGTGGGTTTGGGTTGGCAAGTCCATTCCCCACATGAGCCAGCTCTTTAGAAAACTCTTTAGATTAGATCAGACATGACTTGGCTGTAGGTAAAGAGCATCTACAGACCCCATGTCATCAGCACCTCACTATCCTCCAGTTTTGGCTCCTATCACATTACAGACACAGATAAGAACAGATATGTCAACCTTTTTTAAGGAAAAAAAAGACAGCAATATAGAGTAACAAATTATGGAAAAACATGAGACCTCCTCCTACAATAGGTGGGTTTCTAGCTTAATTCTCAGCATAGGACATTTCCTCTTTACCACTCTTTAAAAAGAAAAAGTATTAAGATAATAATGTGAAATTAATTATAGAACGATTCTCAATCCACACATATTCCACAGAAACTTCACGACCAGAAATTTCAAATGCATGAACATGTGGGAAAACAGAGAAATTTAGTCTGATTTTACTCTTTGTGCATAAGCCTCACGCTTCTTCTGTCTTTGTATCTGCCCCCAAATGAGTGGCCACCACCTTTGGCCACATGGTTCTCTGGTTTTTCCATGTAGTTTTCTGATTTTAAAATGACACTGATTAAAAACATGCCAGAGGTGTCCCAAAAGTTGACAGCCAAGCCTCTGTGATCAGCCTGCTCAGGGTGGGACCAAGCCCACGGCAACACCTCTAAAGGTCCATAAACAGCGAAATCCAGCGTTCTGCCCTGTAAATATTCTACAGGGTGGAGGCTTCACTGAATCCATGCTTTTAGAGCCTCTTCCCCTGGGATAACACCTTGCTCCCGAGCAGGGAGCTAACTCAATGGCAGGGAAGTGACTAAAGGCTGGTTCAGCTTTCATGGGGTCTTTTCAGTATTATTCTCTCGGGACACTCCGACAGAAGACACAGCAGGCACCGATGGCAGACAAAAGGAATTCCAGATTGACTGAAAAGCAGAAGCCTTCATTATTACCCAGAAAAAGACTTTGTCTTCACAAATACACCCAGCAAGCTTTGGGAATCAGAGGAGGAGGGTTATTTGACAATGCTATCAAACCTGAAAAATAACATTCAAGAGCGTTGTTATGAGGCAAAGGGTTATTCTCTATTCGTTACGGCTGCCAGGCTGGCTTCAGTCAAACCCCATCCACATCACACCAGAAAACTTGATTTAAAAACCCCACGATTTAACAGATACAGGACACGATGCGTAGCTGAGATTTTTGTCCAGCAATAGATTTGCATCTCAAATTCACATTCTGCATTTTTTTGCAGGCAGAAATGTGCCACTCTCCTGTCTAGGACACCAAGTGGAAAGAGGAATTTCTCCTACAGCACTGGGAGTTCAGGATCCTTCTACACAAGCACATGTTCTCTCCCTGTAAATGTGTTACCTGGCTGCAAAGTTCCTTATTTTTACTCCCTTAGCAGCCAGATACTTGGGAAGAAAATGAAACTTGTAACACATCTGTCAATTCAACTGCACTTTGTTCCCAACAGCTGGAATTTGACTCAACATGAAGCAGAAGGGCTGCGGGTGCTATTTTTGTGCTGAGCTGCTGGTCATCTTTTTAATTCAATGCCCCAAAGAGTTTAATTTGCTGAAACACTCCCCTCAAAGTGGTACAGAAGAGGGGATGGCAGCTTGTGTTAACTCCCATTTTAGCACCTGTACTTCATCTTAAGGCAGTGAAAGAGATACCGAGTTATTTTCAGGAGAATTACTACTTCAGGATGTGTGGTAAAAGAAAAGGGACTAAGGGGATCAGAGAAAACTTTAAAAAAGAAAAAAAAAAGGGGCAAAATTCAGTTCTCCACAGGAAACGTAGACATCTTGAGTCACTTCTGCCCCTGAATTCCAAGCATAGTTCCTCCACCTACTCTGAAATATTTCCAGAGTGATAATGTCACCAAAACAGCAACTTGGCATAGCTGAATCATATTCTTAATGTTCCAAATAAGAAGCTTGGAAAAAAATTAAATTATTTTTAAGTATTTGCTCTTGGGACATTCAGTAAGGACACTGATTCACAACTGGATGTGATGGAACATTTTAAAACAATCCAAGCACTTGGGACTCTATGGTTCCATTTTTTGCAATTCTTTGGACTTCACAAGTCCTGTTGACTTCCACAATTTTCTGCTATTTCTGACAGCACAAATTCCATTTATTTTAAATGCCCTTGTCGTGCTTCAGAGCCAGATTTGTTACTAACACTTCTCTCTATTGTTTTTCTTTGAATTCTTAAATTTTTCCTCCCTACCAAGATGTTCTGAAGGGGAATCCCAGGGCAATCATGTGCTGATCTGCCCAGATCACCCCTCCCCCTGTTCAGGCTACAATCCCTTATTTGATACCATTCTGCTCTTCCTCTCCTGGCTGTGAGATCTTTTTAAAGAGAAGAATGAGGATGTTGAATTGCATTTTGCATAATAAGCTTTCCAAGCCCTCAGACTCTCCTAAATACATGCACCCAGTGCAGCAGACCTCGTTAGGTGACAGGATGGGAAGATTTTGCCTGTTGCATCATCCCCTTGTCGTTAAAAACACAAGTAAATGATTACAGAAAGAGGATGTCATCAAGGGACACCACATCTGCACAAGTCCTCCCACTGCTAACACCTTCCAGTAGCTCAACATGTGGACAGGCCTCTTAGAAACAGTATTTCCAGCAGAGCAAAGGGCTGGAAAAACCTCCTTTATCTCTGCAGGCTCATTAGGACCTGCCAGGCAGGAATTCCACAGGAAACACTGGCATTACTCCAAGGGCTGGAGGGTTCTATCCTTGCTTTGCAAACTTACAGGTATCTGGGATTGAATCCTCATTAACTGTATGATTCAGTCAGGACACTCCTCAGGAGAAAACATGACCCCAGCATTCCTCTAAGTAACATTTTTTGCCAAGCAGAAGGAAGGAGGAGAGGATACATACAGCCACAATGAGGAAATCCAGCCAGCACCAGGCATTGGTGAAGAACTTGACAAATCCATAAGCACACCACTTCAGCAGCATCTCCAGGATGAAAATGTAAGTGAAGACCTTGTCTGCATACTCCAGGATGGTCCGGATGGTTTTCCTCTGTTCTATGTAAATATCCTCAAAAGCCTAGGAAACAACCAGGTACCTGGGTCATTATATAGGATTTTTTCCATAGTTCAATGTTGTTATCCAGAAGCTTATTCAGACAATGCTGAGATGAGCAGTGGAATTACATTTCTGACAGACTCTGTTCTAGTAATCGCAACACTGCAACGTCCAACCAAAAAATAACCCCCAAAAAAAGGCCTTGAATAAGTAACACAAAAATTTCTCCTTCTTTTTAAGGCCGAGTCCATCAGCAATCAGACTGTTCATTACTATGAAAGTAAAAAATGAAATGTAAAGAAACCCAACAGGTTCCTGCTGTGGGGTATGAGATGTGGACTCTGATTCTCAGGATTCTGTGATTCTACGACTTTGGTCCCAAAACTCACGAGTAACGTGGGCCTGAAGTAGTTTGTTGTATGACACCATCTACTAAATTTCTCCTTTTTAAGGCACATCCAGAAGGGCCGAATCCATCAACAATCAGACTGTTCATTACTATGAAAGTAAAAAATGAAATGTAAAGAAACCCAACAGGTTCCTGCTGTGGGGTATGAGATGTGGACTCTGATTCACAGGATTCTGTGATTCTACGACTTTGGTCCCAAAACTCACGAGTAACGTGGGCCTGAAGTAGTTTGTTGTATGACACCATCTACTAAATGGTGTCCTGTGTGAAAACAACCAAACCTAGTGATTATTTGTAGCTCTGTAATACCAGGGGCTCAAGAAGCTCTGCAAGCAGGGACAAAAGGGAAATATAACTATTCATGCTTGGGAAGGTGAAAATGAGGCACAGATACAGGCTGACTTTGTCCCAGATCCTCACGTTCCTAGTCAAGCTGTGATCAGAGCCCAGCTCTCAATTATTGAGACTCAACAAAGGTCTAATAAAGGCTTTTGTACAGGACCTACCACGACAGAGGTGTGTTGTTTTCCAGGCAACAATCATCACAGCTTGCCTTCCCACCACATTTCCTAAACACAGCTTTCCCAACTAGCTGTCCCCCAGCTCAACGCCGCCGGGCGACGCAGACTCCTGAATTTCACTCACCAGGGCACCACTGCTCAGTAGGATCATAAAGATGATGAAAGTCTCAAACCAATTATGCTCCACAATCAGAAAACAAGTCTTCCTCAAGGTCCACCAAGACTTCCCCAGCCCTTCCTCAATATTGACCTGACAACATTTACAGCGCTGCACGCAACCTGGAATGGGGACAGTGCACAAAGGAGCATGAGCCCAAATTCTGTTAGGTAACAGAAGATTTAACACAAGAACATAAAATCTTAATTCTCTAGAAGCAGTTTTGATGCCAACAGTACTAAATACGTTGAGTTTCAGTTAAAACTCTTGTGGTCTTGAGGATTTTATGATTACTTTCACCACTTCTGTATCTGGGAACCTGAATTAACATCAATTTGTGAACAGATTAAGCTCGTGACATTTGCTGAGATATCCATGCACTTGACAGAAGAGCAATGGAAAACTTGCTGATACAATAACCTTGACCCATTTTAAATCTCTTTGCCATGGGAATACCTGTAATGGATCAGTTCCTGAAAGACATTGAGGCCAGTGACCAAAGGGGAAAAAAAAAAAACTCGACCAGAAGTTAAATTCTTCTGCTTCTAAATACTCAAGGCATCAATTGTACCAAAGATCAACCTGCCCTACCTGTAGGTCATCTACATCCTTGTGATGGCAAGTACACCTCTGCAGCCTTCACTTTGCAAATTATTCTGAACTAGTTTGCCCATGATGCAGGGTCTAAAAAGGGTCTCACAATAAGCTGACAACCAGCCCTGATCCAGATCAAGACCTAACCTTAAGCTAAGATTACAGCAGACAGGTCCCCAAAGCAGCTCAGAGGATTCTCTCTCCACTCACAGTGAGCTTACCTTCTGTGAAGCATGCATCTGGGTCCAAATATTCCTCTGGTGCCTCCACGGGGACTTCTTCCACTTCAGGCTTTATATCAATGGTGCTACCTTCAGAGGAGCTGGTATCATCAAGTTTCTTGAACACAAAATAAAACCCAATCCAATCTATAATTCATTCCCAATATCAAACTTCAAGATGACTCAGCAATTAGTTCACTAAATTTACTATAACAAAAGTTGTTTCCTAAGATCCCAACCCAGCTTACAGCTCATGTCCACAGGACAGGTAGTACTGAGAATTTACACAGATATATTTACAACTATTGGTGGCTCTTCATAGAGCAACTAGCACAAGAAACTTGTGTCATTATATGGGATTTGTTCCACAGTTCAATGACTATGTGAGTCAGTGGATGGACTCTTTCTGGAGTCCAAAGACAACATTACAATGCCAGCAGAAGTTTTGTGCTGGAACTATCTCGTTCTGCCTCCGGGCACCCACACGAGGGTCGAACGACTAGAAGGAACTTTCAGAACTCCACCCTACCTCTTTGCTGCCATCAGGATCCGTATCGCTGCTGAAATCTTCTGTGTTGAGGTTTTCAAAATCCGACTCCCCCACGGCAATAGGCACCCGGACAGTGAGGTTGGGGTTGTTGATGAAGGACATGTGGTCTTCATCGATGATGTACTTCTCCACGCTGCTCCCGATGCCGCTCGTCGTGCCGTTGCCGTTCTTCTGATAGTCAATGTCCCTGTTGATATCAGCCCCCGTGTGGTTGGCGATGCAGTTCACCTTCTTGTCATACAGTTCATCCAAGGGTTTGACCTCATCTGCCTCCCTCTGCTTGAAGTGGGTCTGCATGAACTCACGCACTTTGGCCTTGGTCCAGGCAATGCCCTTCTTGATGCGGATGACGGAGATCTGCAGGTTGTTCATCTCCCCATCATCATCTGTTGCTGCCAAGTTGTCTGCGCTGAAGGAGCTCAGCAGCAAGGCTAAGAACAGGTTCAGCACCTGAAAGAGAAGAAGACACTCTTGGCAGAGCTGGCACACAAGGGCCCTGTTCCCCAGTGAGTGCTCAGCCACCCAAGTCCAGCTGATGTCAACAAGGGGCTTGCAGAGCTAAACCTTCAAACACCACAGTGAGAAGCAGCTCTGGTGTCCCACAGGTCTACTGAGGTACCCAAGGAACAAAACTCTGATCCTCAACAGGGGAGCCTCGTGCAGCACATAACTGTGCTGGCACCCCAGGGGTTAATAAGCTTATTTTGTCAAACTCCCATGGTGAGGGAAGTCCTCTCAGAGAGCTCACAGATGCAGCTGTTCACACTGCTTCATCCTTGCTCACGTTTTCCTCCATAGGCTTCTCTTCATAAAATTTAAGACCAGAAGGAAACATCTTGATCCACCCTAACCTCCCACGCAGCAGGCCGTGCAGTTTCACCAGCAGACTCCTGCACACAACCAAACCTCATGATTGAGCTAGTGGGCAGATTTTAGAAGAAACTCCCAACCTGATTTTTAACACTTCAGGACCTTCCCCTGTGGACCAAATTATCTCCTCTCCTGGCATTTGAGAAGCCAGGTTTTGCTTCTTTTACTATCTCGGGCAAGGTGTGGGTCTGTCCCCTTTGACTGAGGGTTTCATACTTTCAGCTTTTATGGCCAAGTGGTCGGATGCTTTATCTGTGGAGAAATTTTTAAGGCCCTGGTCAAGCAAAGCACATCCATAGTATTGTGCTACCAAAATCAACAGGGCTGTTGATGTGTCAAAGGCCATGGAGGACCCAACAGAGCTGGAACAGACTCACAAACCATCACTCCCTTGTCCTGTGACCCCCACGTTCTACCCCACCCAGAAGCAACCAACAAAGACCATCAGTAACCATTTACTGACCACTAAATTTCCGATGACCATGACCATCATGAAGACAATCAAGCACATGGCCTGTCCTGCTACTTCCATACAATCCCACATGGTCTCAATCCATTCCCCACACAACACACGGAAGACAATAAGGAAGGAGTGGAAGAAATCGTGCATGTGCCAGCGGGGCAGCTCACACTCCGAATTGATCTTGCAGACACACTCCTTGTAGCTTTTGCCGAAGAGCTGCATGCCCACCACAGCGAAGATGAACACAATGATGGCTAGCACCAAGGTCAAGTTCCCCAAAGCACCCACTGAGTTACCGATGATTTTAATCAGCATGTTCAGAGTGGGCCAGGACTTGGCCAGTTTGAAGACTCTCAGCTACAAAAAAAAACAAAAAAGAAAGAAACCAAACAAAAGACAAAAATGGCATTTAATTGAAGTGCATCTGAAACCAAGAGGAAGAAGCAAGCAGAACTAAGTGGCAACCACTTTGTATTTTACATAAGCCCAGGCTTCTGCTGCTGAAGTTAGTGGGAGAATGTTTAATTTTCTTTGAATTTGGCCTCATGTATTCTGTGCTTAGCTACCCCACCCCACGGTGACCTCCCTTTACCAAGGACAAGCATGGAGCTTCCATTTTGATTTGTGAACTTTGCAACATTAAGGACATCAGGCAACTTATTTGAAAGGCATGTATCATGAAAAAAATTCTTTCTTCCTTTCCTGAACGCTCCTCATCTTCCCCTGGAAAAGAGGACTGGCTTTCCCAGCATACCCAGAACATAAAATCAAAGGTTAATTTCCAGAGAATCTCAGCTGGAGACAGACTTTCTGAAGCTGGGTATCAGCAGGAGCTTTTGAGTGCTGTGTTCCTTGGAAAATCTGACCTCAACTGT
Source organism: Merops nubicus (assembly GCF_000691845.1). NCBI lineage: Eukaryota > Metazoa > Chordata > Aves > Coraciiformes > Meropidae > Merops > Merops nubicus. Next base: position 21,463 of record NW_008618527.1, read on the forward strand.
AGTTCTCCACACCCAAAAATCTAACCCTGAGGTTTTCATAATTTGATTTTCAAAAGCTGAACCACTGGCAGCACAGGTTAAAGCACATGAAGGCCGCAGGTATTCAGCACTTTCATCATACTGTAACATACAACCTACCAAATTTGACCACATGACATAAGAGATGCATTCTAACATGGTCCAGCTCCATCTACATGAAATACTTTGCACCAAGATACCTCCCAAGTCATCCCCCATTACCTAAATCCAATGAGCTGTTGCCCAAATCTCACAATAGCGGTTGTGAAGTAAGAGGAGACCACAAACACGACACTGCTCCATCTCTGCCCTCCCCCAAACCAGGAAAAAAAAAAGCAGTAGGTTTTGCCTTTTCCTATGTAAAAAGCTCTCTGGTAGCTCCAAGACAGTATCATGCAAAAGAGGTGGAATGTGGAATACCAATCGGAAAGATCGCAGCACAGAAAGCCCTTCCACATCTGCCAGACTCAGCTCCATCAAACTGAGGGAGACAATAAATCCATCAAAGATGTTCCAGCCTTCTTGGAAATAATAGTAGGGATCCATGGCAATGAGCTTTAGGAACATCTCTGCGGTGAAAATCCCAGTGAAGACCTGGAGTGGTGAGGAGAGAGACAAAGAACAGGCAAAGATTTGCTCTTGTTCATTTTCTCATCTTCAGGCTGAACATCAAATGAAAATAACCATCAACAAAAATCAATTTTTGTCCTGCCAACCCAAAGGTGCAGCCTGTGCAATGCCAGGTGCTTCTCTCTGAGTCTTTTATCCACCCATGCAGCACAGATTTCACTGACCCTCTCAAGCACCTCAGGAATTAAGAGATGAATTTTTAAGTAGTAACGAATTCTGAGATCTCAGCCCCCTCAGCCAACATCTCTGACTTGTCATGGGCTGCAGTGAGGGCAAGCTTGCACTGCTCAGTGTCCTCCAGAGCCTGGAAGAGCTGCTACTCTTTCAGTCCAAGCCTACAATAACAATGACCATATCCCAGAAGGAGCAGAGCTGTCAGGAATATTGACCAACACCAACTTACCAGATTTCCCACAGAGAGCACGTGTTCAAACTCTGGGGTCATGGGATGGTGCTCCATTGCCATGAACAAGGTGTTCAGCACAATGCAGATGGTGATGGCCAAGTCAACAAAAGGATCCATGACGATCAAGTTCACTATCTCCTTCAGCTTGATCCAGTATGGGTGGCACTCCCAGATCAAGAACGTGTTGGCAAATTTGTACCAGCAAGGGGGACACTTCCTCTGGGACTCCTCCAGCTCTACAGTCACAAAACACAACAGCAAGAGTTCAGTCTTTGCTTCCAAGGCTGCTGGATCTGTCTGAGGCTCAGCATAGCTAAAAAACTGTCTGATCTTGCCTGTCATGGACCCTGTCATGGAGTCCTGTCCCCTTGCTTGCACAACAGCTCAACATCCTTGCCCCAAAGATGCCTTTTGCTGTATGGACACTCAACAACTCAAACCAAAAGAAGTCCAGGATGCTCAGCAGTAGCTTGAGACAGCCTGACCAAGCCATGAACCTCACAACCACGGCCAATCATGCAGATCAACACGACAGAAGAGTCTTTGTACCAAGCTCTGCTGCCTTCTCCTTTGTCCCTACACAGGAGCTACAGCACACCACATCTGCAGGGGGTTACCAGGAACCACGGTTCTAAACCTGCTCAACAGCCCCACATGGATCTTCCCATTCAATCCACATTATTTTAAATGAGGAGAGATCTTTAACCCAGAACTGATCAAGGTAAAGCAGTTTAAACCAAAGCTACAGATTCTACACTGTCTTTGGTGGCAGTTTTTAAATAACTCAGATGAATCCTGTGCTGAATGCAGACACAGTCTAAAAGAGGAACTCCATGACATAATCCTGCACAGCGTTTGCCACAGGAATAACCTGATTAACACCAAGCACATCCATTTACAGAACTCAAACCTGATGCTGCATCCATTTTTTCACATTGATTTATAAAAAAAAATGACCCCAAACCCCCCAAAACCTCTGTTGTTTGATTTGCAATGGTTCCATCCAGGCTATACAGCTGTTTGTGCTGAAGTGGTATTTTTTTATGGGTAGGGAAGGATCACTGCACTCCTTTCCTCATTGGTTCTCTGGTTGCTTAGTATTTAGTTGCCTTGGAATTTCTGAAGTTAAAAAGAGGCCCGTAGCACTGTAGCTCGTAGGTGTTTGCGCAGGAGGGAGGCAGCAGCAGAACCCTGCTCTGTTTCTAAGTATATTTAGTTTTCATACAATTTTATTGCAGGAGCCAGCAGGACTTTGAGATCAACCACCTCATATGGCTGCTGTTCATAAATTCTTGCTGGCCCCTGTGTAACAGATTGGGAAATCTCATCTCTGTGTGCTGTCCACTTCAGAACTCCCCACAGCCAGAAGTCCCTTTCTCCTTTGACAGCTGTCACATTGCAGCTCTTGGTGTGGCTCAGATCTTTTTCTCCTGTGGGCTGTGAGCACAGGAGGGTCTCTCCAGTCCTTAGGAGATGGCAGAAGACCTGTGTCATTGTCTTACCCCTAAAATCTCCACACTGTATATTCATTTTTGTATAATTGCAACTCCTTGTATTCTCTGTATCTATATAATTCAGATGCAAACCCAAGGAAAATAAAGGCTAACAAAATACTTTTGTCTCAATAATTACTCAAAAGAAGCAGCTTTAGGCAAAACCCATGCATGAATATATGCTGCTTGAAGGCAGGGGCAGCTAAATCCTGTTGACCTGAAGGTCAAGTGTGTTCTTCAGCAGGTCCCCAAGGCTCAGAACTGATCTCCTGAAGAGCCAAGGCCTGACCTGAGCCTGTGCTCCCCACCCTGAGCCCTCACTCTGCTCCCTCACCCACCAGCCATCACTCTAACCCCCTGAGCCACTATGAAACCATCTCATGAAGTTTAACATCACCACTCAGCATCCTCCTGGACAAACCAAGTGGACAGGTGTGTCTGTAGCCACATTCCATGGCTGGTCACTCCTCTGGCCAGGCAGAGGGCCAGGCAGCACAGTCCCAGCCCAGGAACCCAGGGCAGATGCAGGCTGAGGAGCTCTCCCAGTGCTGCCAGGTGGAGGGGTGCTCTGTCTTCCTAGCACACAGCAGGAGAGGGCAATGGAGCCCCAGGGGCACCCCTCCAGCCATACCCACCCTCCACAAGGGTGTTGGTCAAGCCGGTCATCACGCTGTTGGTTCGATCCTTCCGCCCGTAGGACGCGTTCACCTGGTCCATGGAGACCAAGAGGGACCCACCAGGTTTCTTCCGAATTTCTATTTCAGTAGTACCCTGCAAAGTTCATACAGTGATTAACTCAGACTCTTAATCCTTGTAGTATTTTACGTGCTCTCAGCCTAGAATTAATTCATCTTTGCCCAAGAGAGAAACCCCCCTTTGTTCCTGAGATCCTCCTCGCCTTCCTGCAGCATGGAAGTGGTCAGATCAAACCCCAAGCCCTCATTTCTTCCAGCACTGACCCTCTGCAGCCTTTGAAAAATTAAAAGAACCACGTTTTAAAGATAATTTCTGACACAGACTGCTGCAATACAAAGTGATTTACACTCCATACTGCTACTGAAGAGCACAGATGGGCAGCGACTCTTTTAGCCAGGCCACCTTACAACCCATCTGCTCGGGGTGTGAACTCCAGCTCAGCCTCACTTGAGCCATCCAAATTAATACAGTTTAGGAACTGAGCAGGAGACACTATCAATGTTTATTTCAAAATCTGCATCTGAGAATTTGGATAAAGGAAGCTAGGCCACATCACCACCTGAGAACTCAGGGGGATTTCTCCACTCCAGATCCCTATAAACTGGTTTTCTAGCAGAACAGGGATATGAAACCACATCTTGATGGCACCCTTGGGAGGGATCACCTTGCTCCCCTCATGACTGAGCTTCTACAGGCACCTCACAGCTTCCCTCCTAGGACTGCTCTGGCAACGCCAGTCTCCGTGAGGCACAGACCATCTTGTGTACAAACAGACAACTGGGTTTTGTTTTCCCCTCATTACAGGAATTTGCTGCTGTCTGCTTGTGAACCAAGGTCTCTGCACAGCCCACGCACACCTCCCACCACGCCAATTAGCTGCTGCATGTTGAACTCTCTACACAGTCAGCAAAATAACTGCTAAGTCACACTTCCTTTTTTACACATGCATCATGCAGATTAATGCCCCTACCACATCCATGCTGTGTTAGAGAGAGTTAAATACTGAAGCAAAACATTGTATTAACATGCTAACTAGGGAAGGAAAAAAAAACAGGTAGCAACTGATGCTTAACAGACCTAATTAAGGGCAAACAGGTTGCAAGAATTGAAATAACTAAAAAAATAAAACATAGCTTGGAATTCATAGGCTTGGTAACCAGATTTTTCTCAAAAACAACTGATTTAGGGATCTCTTAAATGATGTTGTTTCAATCTTATCCAGGTTCTTTTATGCCCCGCTAACTGACATTCAATTATTTGAGCTTTCTCTCCTGCATTCTGAAATGCTGATCCACTATAAAGGTTGCTCAACACCATTTAGATAGCTAACAACAAGAAGTCACAGTCAAGGAAAAGTCAAAAATAATACTAAAAAAAAAGTTGCTCAACACCAGTTTGGTCAGCTAACAACAAGAAGTCACAGTCAAGGAAAAGTCAAAAATAATACTAAAAAAAAAGTTGCTCAACACCAGTTTGGTCAGCTAACAACAAGAAGTCACAGTGAAGTAAAATTCAAATATAATATTTAAAGAAAAGGGTCCTCAGCATGAGTTTGGTCAGCCAACAACAAGAAGTCAGTCAAGGAAAAGTCACAAATAATATTAAGAAAAGGGTTGCTCAAGACCAGTTTGGTCAGCTAACAACAAGAAGTCACAGTCAAGGAAAATTCAAACATAATATATAAAAAAATTCAAAAACAAGAAAAGAAGATTTGGGGGTTTTTTTCTATTAAGAGCCTCCCTCGCAAAATTCAGTGTAGATTTGTTTGTGTCTCCCTTTTTAGCCCCAAATATTTCTTATTGTGGAGAACATTTGCAGCAAACTCTGGCTGGTTTCCCAGCTCCTGCTGGAGCACCCCGACACACCCCAAAGGTTCCCACTGTCATCACTCCTTCACTCAAGGGCTCAGTTCCAAGCCTTTTCTTCCCAGGAAGCCGGGGGGGAGAGGAAGAGGGGTGATGGAGTCTGAGAAGGAATAAAAAGGGGACGCCAAAGCCGGGGGGGTGTTTACTCCAGTACAGACTGGGTCGCCTGGGCTGGGACAGACAGCTGGACCCTCATTCCAGGGAGCCTGGCAGCCTCGGAGGGTGGCAGGAGGACGGGAGCAGAGGACACGCCACCATGCCCACGCTACCTAACTGTCCCGGGGAGCTGCCTTATCTATTTTCACCTCAGGCAGGATGCGGCCCCCGGGCATGCTGGAGGGGGGGCCGCCGTACAGACTGGGTCGCCTGGGCTGGGACAGACAGCTGGACCCTCATTCCAGGGAGCCTGGCAGCCTCGGAGGGTGGCAGGAGGACGGGAGCAGAGGACACGCCACCATGCCCACGCTACCTAACTGTCCCGGGGAGCTGCCTTATCTATTTTCACCTCAGGCAGGATGCGGCCCCCGGGCATGCTGGAGGGGGGGCCGCCGGCCGGCCCCGGATGGGGATGAAGAGGGAATCCCTCCTGCCCTCGCTCTCCTCCACCGTGCTGTGCTCGTCGTCCGCAAACTCGTTCTCGGAGCCCGGGTCACGGAACCGGCCCTTGTAGCTGAAGATGCTGCTCTTGCTGTTGTGTCGGGAGAGGAAAGGGGAGCCTGGGATGCTGAGGAGGGACTGAGAGGGAGGAAAGAAAGAGGAGAGCGTGAGCAGGGTGGAAGCAAAGGGCTGCAGTGCTGTCGAGTGCTGCTGAAGAGCCACAGAAATGATGACAGGGCTGGAGCTGTGAGGACAGGCTGAGGGAGTTGGGGTTGTTCAGCCTGGAGGAGGCTCCACGGAGATCTTACTACGACCTTCCAGTATCTGGAAGGGGCCTACAGGAAAGCAGGGGAGGGACTGTTCACAAGGGTTTGGAGTGACAGAACGAGGGGTAATGGCTTTAAGCTAGAAAAGAGGAGATTTAGGTTTAATGTTAGGAAAAAGTTCTTCAGTATGAAGGTGATAGACCACTGGAATAGGTTGCCCACAGAGGTGGTGGAGGCCCCATCCCTGAAAACATCCAAGGTCAGGCTTGATGAGGCTCTGAGGAGTTTGATCTAGTTGGAGATGTCCCTGATTATAGCAGGGGTTGACCTTTGGAGGTCCTTTCCAACTCAAATGTTCTATGGTTCTATGAAGTGGTTTCACTCCTTCTCCAGACCTACACAAACCATCATCCCTCAGGCATTGGCTGGACTTTAGGAGTTGTTCACTCGTGGCTGGCTGAGCTACATCAGTGAAGAAGCTACCTGGTTAGATTCACTACTCTTGGGAACAATTTATGCCAGGGTGAGCCTGTGCAAGGGCTGTAAACCTGGGCTGTAAGTCTCTTCCTGATCTGCTGCAGGTCAAACAGTGGGCAGATTCCCTTGGTGTGCTAATCAATATCTAAACTAGCACATTATCCTGACTACCAGCGAGCGTAAAACATGAGTGAAGGAAATTAAAACTACCTGGTTCATGATGGAGAATTTCCTCCCTAGCCTGTTGTCGGGTATCCTGAATGCTTTCCTCCTCATGCCATCCTCAGATTCAGACTTGAACACCTTCTCATTGTCACACTTCTCATCTCCTTCTGACAGCTCCTTGTCCTTCCGTTTTTTCCTCCTGTTTCGACGCTCCTTGGCACTCTTGGAACTGAGTTTGGAAATCTCTGAAGAGCTCCGGGACATCCTCCCCCCACCATCATCTTCCACAGCATCTTCAGAGACCGTCCCTGCCGAAGTGACCATAGCAGCAGCCTGAGGGTGTAGGCAAGAGAAGAGAAAAATAAATCAGACCTTATCGTGACTAACGCTCCATTTTCTGCTTTAAGAAAGAGTATGGCCTAATGCAATGCAAATATAAGTCTTTGGGTAGAATTCAGATGTTTTTTTTCTTTCTCTTGGAAGAAATTTGCAGCCAGGACTTGCAAAAGTTTTTATAGTAATTTCTGCAGGTAGTAAAATCTCTCTCAGTCCCTCAGCTTTGCTTAAAAGCACTTACTTGATGAAGGACTAACAAGCATTCTCTTGTCTGTCTTGCAAAGATATTCCCACGCTCAACTGGGAACTCTGGGAACATTTAACATTTCCATAATAAAAAGGAGTTTTCCAGCACAAAATAAACACAGCAAGTTTGTATTTAACTCGGGGGAAAAAGCAACAGCAAAGCAACAGTGCTCAAAGTCACTGCTGTGGTTTTTGATTATACATCACTGCTCTGGAGCAAGAGACAAATCTTAAAAGACATAAATGCATCCAAAAATCTGGAATCCAAACCCTTACCTGTGCTTCTTCCTGCTGCTTTTTCAGTTGTTCTAACATGGCTTTAAATTCTGCCTCCTTCTGCTCTGCCTCCTCCAGCGTGGCCTGGTTCTGCTCTTCATAAGCCATAGCTACTACAGCCAAAATGAGATTAACCAGGTAGAACGATCCCACAAAGATCACCAAGACAAAAAAGATCATGTAGGTTTTCCCTGCTGCTCGTAGGGTCTGGAAGTAGAAAAGAATGGTGGAAGGAAGAGAAAAGGAAAAGGGAAAGCAATTTCAGAGTGACACCCGATACGTGAAGCGATCCCAAGTGTCTTGACCTGAATGCTTCTAAGAAAATATAGCAGTGCTGAATATTTCCCATCTCAGCACTTCCACTGCAGAGCACTAAGACACTGCACATTCATTAGCCATGGACACAGAAGGTGACATCCTGCTGCTCCTCTTAAGGGAACACCCAACGGATGCAAACTGAAAATGGTTCAGAACAGTGCGAAACTCAATGCTTAGACTCCCTTAAAACAAAAGAAAATAGGAAAAAAAAGCCATTTCAGCAAGATCCCCAAGCTGTCCTCAGGTTACAAGGAAACACTCTGCCCTCCAAAGCGGCTGAGCACCTCCTGTGAGCAGAGCTGAACTGCTCACAACCATCTGCAGCAGGCAGCCAGGCTCTGCCAGAACTAATTCACAGCTCAGCTGTACGCACACCGAGGACCCACCACCCCTCCTGGGCTTAGAACACCCACTCCCAGGCAAGGTCCCTGTCCTCCTCCACACACAGCATCTCACTGCCCAGCTTTACTGCTAGCTGCTGCTTCAGGCAGGAGGAATAAAGTAACACTTGTCATATCTTCCTTTCACCTACTGTCCCCACATTCTCATCTCCTGGAACACCGAAGCGAAGTGTTTACTTACTAATTGATACAAGTTTTCCCAAAAGTCCTGAGTCATAAGGCGAAATAAAGCCAGGAAAGCCCAGCTGAAGGTGTCAAAGCTTGTGTAACCGTAGTTGGGGTTCCTTCCTGCCTTCATGCACGTGTAACCCTCTGGACATTGGCTGTGGGGGAGACAAAGGCTGTTTCAGGGCACCCAGGCAGCAGAAGGGACAGAGCAGGCTGAGGCCAGGCACATGATCTACACACTGATGGGTGAAAAACCAACTGGAGGCAACAACACATGGAAAGTTTCCATTTCTGAACCTCCATCCTCTGCTCCTCTGAGGATTCTTATGATTGGATTCAGAGGGAAATAATGCCACTAGTAATCATCCTTAGACATACCTGCCTCCTGAGATGCCATGAAAAATGTCAGTTTAGATTATATTAGTCAAACAGATTGTAACAATGGATTAATAATCAGATTAAGAAACATGAAGCCTTTCACATGGGATTTAACACCAGAACCAAAGGCAGCAACGGGAAACGTTCCAAAGTTTTGCCAGAGGCAGCCAACATCCAACAGCAATTAGTCTCTGCTTTTAACAAAGCCCAAAACTCACCCTGCATCCGAGCTGTTACCACAGAGCAAAGGATCAGGGGCACCAGGAATGATGTAAAAATTTGCTGAAGAAGAGGAGAAAGAGAAGATTACATGCACACATACATGGAGTTGGAGAGGATATAACATACTAGAGCACTATAAAAACCTTCCTGGAAGAGCCTGCCAGATCCCCTACTGATAAATTTAACAGTAAACTACCTCAGCTTTAAGTAACATTAGCCCCACTAACTGTGCTTGAGTTTAAACCTTTCTGGAAGCGAGTACAGCATTTTGAAAAAAGATTTAAAACCAGCTGACTGCACAGTAGAAAAGCTCAAAGTGAGGAAGAAATTAAGTTACAAAAGCTTGGAGGCTGGTTCCTTGCAGCATCGTTTACAGCTCAGACATCCTGCCAGTGTGGAAAGATGCTGCAAAGCAGAAACAGGGACCAAAACTTCATCTGTGTTCTCTGAAGAACTTGGCAAAACTAAGTGAAGGTGCCAACATCCAGCCCAGGGGTTCAAACAGGCAGAGTTATGCCCCATTTCCCATATTGAAACAGTTTTTAATTGGAAACAAAACAGAGAAAAAAAAAAAATCATGTTTGGACAAAATATTTAGCTGAAAAAGCACAGCCAAGACCTACTAGAAACCCCTTGACAAGGCCAGGTTTCCAAAAACTGAAAAATATCTGAACAAGGTTTTTTTTCCTGAGCAAAGCTGGACACACCACATCAGAAATCCTGGTCAGCAGCATGAAGCCAAATCAGGCGGCTTCAGGGAGCACCTCTGCAGAAATACCTACACATATTGTTGGTGTATTCCTCCCAGTCAAAGCCCCTGGAGCCGTTATCCAGGAAGGTCTCGTTCACATTTATTGGCCATATCACACACTTGTTCCTTAAATTGCCCATGAACAGCTGCAACCCAATCAGGGCAAAGACACTCAGACAAAACACTGTCAAGATCATGACATCCGACAGCTTCTTCACAGACTGAATCAGGGCACCCACAATGGTCTTCAAGCCTGCAGAGGAGAAAACAAGACTAGAAATCACTCCTGTGGAACGAAAAGCCCTTGAAAATTCATGTGACTGTACCTTACAGCCATGACACGGTGGCAAAAGATGGTTGCTAGCAAACCTTGGAACTACCACTCGCATTCGGGTTTTTCCACGTGGCACAATAAAGGTGATGAATGAACCAAGCTCACTGGTCTCAGGGGGGAACTGGTAACAGAACAAAAAGCCACCCGTGTTCACCCTGGGAATATCTGAGCAAAGCACACACAGGAGTCGCTGCCATGAACACTGGGCTTGTTAAAGATGTTCAATCACAATATGCTGCCACAAACCTCTCCACGGACACCTCTGGTTGTGTTTGAGCCTGGCTTGTTGGCACAAACTACAACAACTTCCAAAGATCAAATAGCTTTCGAGCTGTCTAAAGTTTCTATTGCTTCACTAAACTGGTTCAGCACTTCCCATCTCCCTGTGGGAGCTGAATCTTTCCTTTAGATCCTGGGTTTTGTTAGGGCAGGGCAGGATCTCACCCAAGGTGCTGGCTCCCAAGGTTTGACTGAGCCCATCAGGATTGTTCATAGGAAGGGCCCAATAATCACAGTAAACTCAGGCATAAGCCAAGAATCCTGTTGGTTTTCCAAACCAGTCTGGTCTGAGAGAGGAACCATCCATGAACTGGGGGATGTGTGCAGTGCTAATGCTCTCAGGAGTCACCTCAAACCCAGCCAGAACTTTGGATGCAGAAACAATCCTGCACTAGGGTGCTTCCATCAGCCTTTCTCATGGTAAATAGGATGATCTGGTGTTTATCAACGAGTAGTGAAGGATGCTGAAGGGAGGAAGGAGAGGGGAAAAAAAACCTGGAAATCATAGATCTGGCTGAATTTGGGGCCAGTCAGATCCTGGTCTCCAGCTGAGGCCGTGTGAGCATCCTGTGATAAACCTTTTGTTTGATCCACATCGGGACCATAAAGCCTCAAAAATACATCAATTAAAAAGGAATTCTTACAGAATAATAATTTTTTAAAATCTCTTCTACTTCAATCCTCAAAACTTTTAACCAATGCCAAAGCCCTACTCCAACACAAAGCATTTTTTTGCTGTTAGTTCTGGCAGACAAATGCCCATGACAACATTATTTGCATGCTCAAAAATGCACCACTCTGCACATGCAGCATTTCCACCAGCCTCCCTGTCCCTGCTTTGGACATTGCTCTCCCACAGGCACAGGAGGAGAATGGGGATTGGAACCAAGATGATAAACTGGCAGCAAGAGTGTTCCCAGTCTGGTCACGGGTTAAATACAACTTCAGCTGCCTTTGTGTGCTGCAGATCCAGATTACCCTGGGTCCTCATTCCTGTAGGTGTGTCACAGGCTGGCAATGCCCAGAGACTGATGGCATTAGTCAATTTAAATACCACTAACTCAAGTGCCAATTAAAAAAAATCTCTTTAGGCCACCACAGAGTTTCATGTGGTCTGCCAAGCCACAAGATGAAAGTGATATTTGGAAGTTTAGCTCATAGGTACCACAATCTACTCCTGTCACACAAATCCACAGAGCCTCTACCCGTGTGGGATTGTGTCCAGTTCATGCCATTTTCTAGTAAGATTTCCCATTCTTGTTTTGGCCAATAAACACACTGAGGATAATTCCAGTTACTTGCAATACCAAGATGAGTTTCTCACTAGCTCAGCACAGTGTTAAGATCCCCATTCTGTTCCAGGCACTGAAGCAGAAAGGGAACCCTGTTATAGTTTAGTATTAAGTGTATTCTAAATATCTAATGCCTGGGGTGTGGTAGCACTAAGCCCCATGGAGAGCACTCCACACCCACCTTCATCTTAAACAACCCAAAAGGCCAATTCCACAATTCCACAACTGCTTCACATTCCTTGTACTGTTGGTTGCAAACCTGAGTGGGGAGCAAGGGTTGTGCTTGACCTGTGTGCTGCAGAACCACAGCTGGGGCACCCCCAGCTCAGAGCCCAACGGGTACAAATAACCAAAGTTTTGCCATTTACAGTTCCAGCCCTGGATGTGTTCAATTGGTCCCACACTCAGACAAGATCCCCTCATAGAATCATAGACTGGTTTGGGTTGGATGGGACCTTAAAGCTCACCTAGTTCCAACCCCCCTGCCATGGGCAGGGACATCTCCCACTAGACCAGGCTGATCAAGTCTCCATCCAAGCTGGTCTTGAACACTTCCAGTGATGGAGCATCTGCAGCTTCCCTGGGCAACCAGGGCCAGTGTTTCACCATCTCATAGTGAAGAACTTCTTAATTTCTAATCTAAGTCTACCCTCTCCCAGTTTGAAGCCATTAGCCCTTGTCCTATCACTATCACCTCTCACCACCCTCGGCTGTGGGCAGCAAATCAAAAGCACGGCTGCACAGAACTTGGTCTCAGATCCACCTCCCTTGGTGTAATTTGAAATCAAAGGAAAACTCCATTTGTTTGGAGTAGTATGGAGAGAATGCTACAAACCCAAAGGGCTCTGCCCCGTTCCCCAGGCAGACATGACATCCTGGCACACACTTAGTAACCAGCTCATTAAAGTTGCATCATTTTCACTTTGCTAGGATTACGAAAGCCAAATGCACACTAGGACTCATCTGAAGATCAATGCTTTTCCCTCAGCAAGCCCGTTAATACCTGTGGCAGGCTGATAGAGTCACAGCTCCAGGTCCATCCAGAGCACTGCGACCAGCAATCACCAAATAGCTTTGGCTCTTTTTGGATGTGCACCGCCAAACGTTAAGGGAGGCTATGGAAGGACATTACTCCAGCACGCTCTCGTTCAGTGCAAGGAAAGCAGGTGCCACTTAAGAACATCATGCACAACAGCCATGTACGTCTGATGGGTTTAGCAGTCTGGAATGGGGAGGAAAGTGCTGGGCTCCTATAATTCCACAGACTCTTTTCTGGCTAATGTATATGCAAGTGTAGCCTCAGAAAGCAAAAGAACCATTATCAGTTAATGCGTCAGGAAATAAACGCCAAAGAAACAGAAGAGCAAAACTCATTGAGTGATTATTTAGGGTGCCTACCTTGAGATAGGCTGAGCACCTGAAAACTGGAAAACTACAGATGCTTGTAAGACTTCAGCCTGGAGCTTGACCTTTAACATTAGGGATGCTTTAGAGAAACCATCTGCACGAGTCTTTTCTAGAGAAGAGTTCAGGATCAGAACCATGTTCCCAGTCCATAATGCCCCCACGGGCTCATACCATAAAGGAAGGCCCATTGCTCACTCTTTACACCCAAATCCAGTTAAGAGTCTATAAGTAGCTTTTTAAGCATCAGTCCTTCAAAGTCCAGCTCTGGGGGTGGCAAGTGAATGGGGCAGGTCTATGAATTGGTACTTTGGGCCACACACTACTGCTTTAATCGCTGACAACTGGCTCCACTACAGCACACCAATGCAAAAGCTGGCAATGCCAATCCCCCCTGTGGCTTCATCTACCTCAACATGGCAGCACCAACCCTTTCCAAAGACAGGGAGGCAAGCTTGTGGTCATTACCTGGAAGACAACCTGTCCAAGATCCCATCTAACTCCAAGTAGCCTCACACAGAAAGGTTTTAATCTTGGTTGGGTTTTGCTCGCTTGCTTTACAACCTTGTTCCTAAAACAACTCTAAAAATACTGATAATGGGAGGAATTGCTGAGCAAAAAACCATCCAGTGTGAGGAGGAAGGGAGCATCTGATCCTTTATTCATCTGGAACTAAACTTCAGGCCTGGCTTTCACTCCAGAGATCAGCTTAGCCACAGGGATGAGGAAGTAGGGAACAGGAGAGTGTTCATCCCACAATTTCATGGCCCAGAAGCTTTAATTTCAAACGACCCTGTTTCAACAGACTGCAAAGCCCATCAAAAATATCCCAGTGCCATTTCTTGAGAAATAAGCAATGCAGGATGGGAGGGGAGAGATGGGAGAGAGGGACACACAAGACCAGCCTTTAATGCTGAACGGTTCTCACCTGGAATAACAGAGATAGTTTTCAAAGCTCGGAGAACTCTGAAAGTTCTCAATGCTGAGACATTCCCAAGGTCCACAAACTCTGTGACATATCTGCAATGAGGGAGGTCACACACAAAAAAAAAAAAAAAAAACAAAACACAATGACAATACACACACCAAAAGAAAACAACCACCAGGGACGAAGCAATACATCACTCACAGGGGCCTGCACCCAACAGCTAACACCAACCGGAGGCCGCCTTACCTGGAATTACAGAAATAGTTTTCAAAGCTCTCAGAACCCTGAAAGTGCGTAGAGCTGAAACATTGCCTAGGTTTACAAACTCTGTTATATACCTGCAGAATTAAACCAGAGTTAATGGCACCGTTGGGTCACCTTCCCTTTTCATATAGTTTTGTCTTGTTTGTAGGAAACAGGTTGTCATTTAAAGAAAAGCTTTTGAATTGGTATTTAAAAGCGAGAGAGGGGGGGAATTTCAGAGCCAAGGCACTGTTTAAGTCTCTCCACGCTGCAACCAGCTTGTCCACCTGCACAGTTAGAAATCTGCATTCTTGCCTATAGAGGACCTGAAAATTTAACACTATCCTGTCAGATGTGTGGGGAGACTTGGTGACGTCACCTCAGCTCAGTGGTTTCGGGTATATTCGCTTCACCTCATGTTTTTAATAGAGCACAACTGACTTTTGCTTTGATTAGCATCCTTTGTTGTAATCCTTTATGCTTTACTACCTGTTTGTGAGCCACACGTCTGATTACCCTCATTTTAAAAGGGGATAAACATGAGATACACAGAGGATAAGAAGCTTAGTGCAAGGTTGAAGGAGTTCAGTTTTACCACAACCTACAATAGAGAATTTCCTCTGTGCTGCGTGGGGAGAAACAGGGCATGAAAATGCAAAGACACACACAAAATCCAAGATTCTTCCTGGTGTAGAAAGGCCTCAAGAGCTTCTTAAATCTTAGACCCTCTCAGTGGGATTTCAGTAACGTGCAGGGTTGCTCCAGCCCTTGACATAACAAAGGATTGTGCTGGGAGTGCACTGGAAGCTCACTGGGAATGAGGAGGTCACAGTTGGATCTGCCAGAGCTTCAGCACGTTTATTTAAGGGCCTTTGAAAGCTGGCGTGTTCATTTATTGAGAAACAAAAGAAATCATCAATTCACAGGTCAGATTGAGCCTGGGGGTCTCCCTCCTGAGGTGTGTTTACGCTGTGCACAGCAGATCCCCACCTATTCTGAGGTAGAACCTAAGTGTCAGTGAGCTACTGGCTATTTGCCTTCTGTTTTAATTTAATTTGTTTTTGTTTAACTCTTTTAATTATTAAATTTTAAAAATTTTAAATTATCTAATAATTTCAAGGTTAGTAATTTTAAAGGCAAGTAGACCAAGAGCAGGAAAACCAACAACCTCCGGGGCAGAATCCAAGCAAAAAATGGCATTTTATTCAATTAAAGTGATTTTAATATGATTTAATTTTACTAAAATCAAATTCAAGTGCTCTGAACCCTTGAAAATCAGGCTTCTGAGCCTTCCTGCACAATCCCCTCAGTTTTCATCAGCCATTGTTGACTCTGGGAGCCCAAAGAGGCACACGTGAAATATTCCAAAAAAGAAATGTAAAAGGGAAAGGAAAAATTTTCTCTTCTTCCAGACCAGCAGTGACACAAACCCCGTTTCACCAGCAGCACTAAAGCCTAAGCAACAACCAACAGGAAGGACAAAACCCAGAAATCTAGTGTGCACCTCCTGGCTGAGCTGAGAATTCAGACATCCCCATGAACTCCTCAATATCAGACCAACGTGAGCTGATCTGGCATGAGAAAAAAGAATGAGGAAGGAAAATAAAGGGTCTCCTCTTCTGACACTGGGTCTGCATCACCCATGGGTTAATCATGGTTCAATCTCAAGTCACTTCCCAGGAAATTTTGACATGCAAGCCCCAGGAGGGCAGAAGCAGCAGGGACTGGAATTTAAAGATGTTTGGCTTAGCCTTATGCCTAACAGAAGAAGCTGCCACCCTGGCATGTGAGCAATCTAAAACACCCTAGCATTTGGAGCATCATGAAGTCTTACATTAATAAAGGCAGTTTTCAGACAATCACAGGGTTTTTTTGCAGCAACTCCATGGAGCTGCATTTCACACCTGGGACCCCGTGTCAGGCTGAAGCTTTCTTTTGAAATATCAAGAAAGAAAACTTATGGGGGTTCACTTAAGCTTTCCTTGACTGATTTTTTTTTTCCTTCCACACCCACCCTCTTCTATTCCTAAGGTCTCCTCCCCTCCTGGACACCACAGACACTGGAAACAACCCAAAAACCCAACTTACGCCATCATGATGACGCTGAAATCCAGCCAGTTCCAGGGGTCACGCAGGAAAGTGAAGCCATCTATACAGAACCCTCTTGCAATGATTTTCACAAGTGATTCAAACGTATAAATCCCAGTGAACGTGTACCTGTCAAGAGGAAGAGAGAGCCACGCTGAGGACTTTGGAGGGAAGTCATTTCAGCCGTGAAAAAAGAGGACTGATAAATGTTTTTGTCTGAATAAAGTGGCTGTAAAAGGTGACTTGTATTGATGCAAAAGGAAAGGTGAGTAGGGGCAGATTTCTCAACAGAAGAAAAACATTCTGGGAGATTCTTAAAAGGACAAGAAGTGTTACTTACTCCACATTCTTCGACCATTCAGGTGGGTTACTAAAAGTCATGAATACACAGTTGGTCAAAATAGTGCACATAATGATCATGCTAAATACTGTGGAACAAAGTCAAGGATCAAAGGGACACGAGTGTGGCTCTACATCACCTTACAGCTCCCTAAAGATCCCTCTACTGCAATAAAATTCAACAAGTTCCAGTCTGTTCTCTGAGGACTGCCAATAAGAGCCAAGATGCTTCCAGGAAAATCAGGAAAAAATTCAGGAGAATGCAAGGGAAATCAGAGCAGGCTGACTATATATGAACAGGATTTTTATATCACCATTCCATTTATTTTACATTTTCTAACATCTCTTAGCAATTCAAAAATCACATGCCTAAATGCAAATGCCTCCCCAGATCATTCCATCTATTCAGTAACATCAAAATACATTGTCTGCTCATACATCCAACAGGAAAGCAGTGCTGCCATCCATGGAAAACCTGGGATTTAGCCTGGAGAAAACCTTCCCAGCCTCAGGTCCCAAGTCAGCTTTGAGAAGATGGAAAAGCTTTTTCTCCACATGAGGTGCAGGGAGTGAGTATATAGAAGCCTCTAAAACAACAAATGAACATGTTTTCATTTTGGAGTCCCTTTCTAAAAATAATAAATAAATAAAGAGGGCAAAGGAGCTCATTCAATACACTCCTCTTCTGTTTTTTGTTGCTGTTGTTTCTTCCTCTTCCAATAACACATGCAGACAATGTTTCTGAAGCTATGGAAGCTGCCTCAAGCCCTGCAGTAGAACATTTTGGAACAGCCTCTCCATTAGAAGGCAGCTTGAGAGACACCAAAAGAGCAAGAAATTAGTCAGTGTCTAATTACACACAAGGGAACTTTGGCTCCTTTCTCCTGATATTAATTCTATTTAACCATTTTAGCAGCTAGTTAAAGCTCAACTCTTCACGTGGAGCAGAACCTTAAATCACTTCTGCTCCCAAACTGATCCACGTCTGCCCACTGATGGAAGGATGGGCACAGACAGGTAGAATTTAGCAGGGAGAATAAACAACAAGTTTACTCAGTTGGATGGGTCTAAGGGACTGTGCTTTTCATTTAAAAAAGCACATTTTTGTGGATGTTCTGAGGCCAATGCAACTTCACTATGTGCAGAACTGTAGTTCACAGACACTATTTAAATTGAGCAATAAGACAATCAGAAAGAGATTTGTCAGGGAACATATAAAGGCAAAAGCAGCTCAGTAATAAAAAGGATATGAATGTATCAAAATTTTAATAGCTATTCTTCTAAACAGATTAAAAGGACTTAAAATGTACAAGGCAGGTGTGGCACTAACTCGGAAGAGTGATTTCCCTATGTTTAGTACTACACAGGCCTGTAAGGAAACAAAGAAAGAAAGAAAAAGAGAGAGAAAGAGAGAGAGTTAATGCATGAAAATCAAAGCATGAATTGTACAAAAAGAGACAAGCAACTTCCCCAGTAAAAAAAGAGCATTTTCTGTTTTTTTAAAGAATAATCTCCTTTATGAAGTTCCTAATGGGGTAAAACATACCTACCAGGACATCATGAGTAATTCTACTCCAAACCATCCATCTTACTGGGCACCTCAGATGGAGCAGAAGCAAAACCTCCCACCTGAGAGCACAGTCCCCTGGCACGAGGGCAGAGGCTCTGTCAGCCCTATCTAAGAGATAACAACCGAGGCCCAAAGCCACTGGGGGCCCACAAATTGAGGAGCAGAACTGGCAGCTGAGCCCAGACTTCCCACCACAGCCCAGTGCACTGGACCCTCTTCAGGGCACCGGGTTTGCTCCTTCCCAAACCTCGCTAAGAGCTACCACAACAGATCACGGGTTTACAAGGCAGCTCCTTGCCTGCAAGGGAAGATTGACAAGTAAGCAGGAAGAAAACCTCATGGTAGAGCCCCCCACCCCAGCAGACCCGAGTCAGACGCCCACCATCCCCACTCATGGGCCATTTTGAGCACGTTCCACGTTGCTGCACCACCTCCAGGCAGAGGGACGTGCTCTCACAGCTTTAATGAGCCAGACGCTGAGGTTTGTGGCTTTACAGAGAACCTGTGGAATGAATCAGGTAAATGTGAGGCAGAACGGAGCTCATCTCTCCATCCCCAGCCTCAAAACACAGAGCAGCTCTTCCACCTCCCCACTCCTGACCACGCAGACCCAACGCAGCCACCCGGAGAGGCAGAACTCCAACCCTGGCTGCTCAGCAGCAGCTCGGTGCCCCCGCCGCCCGGCTGGGAGGGCTAAAACGAGCTGCCTGCCTGTGCTGCAAAGCCAGAGCCCTTCCCCAGCCCCACGTTCCCAGTTTTCATCCCCTCCAGGATGGCCCCGGCTCCAGCCCACCGCTTGGCACAGCCCCGAGCTCCCGGAGCCCAGCACCAGGGAATCCAGGAGGGCTCTCTGCCAACGCAGTCCCCGTGCTTCCCCGGGAGACTGGCTCTCAGGAAATCTGTCATCTCCCTCCTGGTAAAGTGAAACGACGTGTTTCAGCTCGTTTGGCTAAATTAGACCATTGAGCAGTAAATTATTGGAAAAGGAAATCCAAATCAGGTTGTGGTTCTGCACGGAGTGAGCAGGGTTAGTTACCATCCCCACTAATGTGCCTCCCAACAAAAGCACTTTGAAGACAACCCTGGCCAGCTCTGAAATGGCAGCATCAAGAATTCATGCACAGGTTCCCTTGGCACGTAACACTGTTCTAAAAGGCCAAAAGTTTTTCAAAAGTGTGGATTAGAGAGTGGTCAAGGGACACCCAACTCCAAGACCCAGCTGTCTCTCATCTTCTGGTGCCACAAACTTTCCAAGAGTCACTGACCATTTTTAAATCCTCCACTGTCCCCTGCAGAGGCTTCAAAGCAGGATCCCATGACACTGGGATGCTCCCAGGCTTCAGTTGTGTCCCCATCACAACCCTGAGCTCTCAACTCTGCCACATATTTTAAGCAATGAAATCTCCAACGTGACTGTGCTGAATATTATGTGGGCACAAGGTGGGCTGGACAAAGCCAGAGACTCCCCCTCAAACCCCATGCACTGGTTCTGTAAGGTGCCTGAGGTTCAAGGGGTCTAGAGCCCAAGTGTGGGGAGGAGCAGCTGAGGGAGCTGGGGGTGCTGAGCCTGGAGCAAAGGAGGCTCAGGGGAGACCTTCTGGCTCTGACACCTCCTGACAGAAGCCTGGAGCCAGCTGGGGGTCGGGCTCTGCTCCCAAGGAACAAGTGACAGGACAAGAGGGAATGGCCTCAAGTTGCCCCAGGGGAGGTTCCAGTTGTCCCTGAGGAACAATTTCTTGCCCTGGAGGGTTGCCCAGGGCTGTGCCAGGCTGCCCAGGGCAGTGGTGGAGTCCCCACCCCTGGAGGGGTTCCCAAGCCGTGGAGATGTGGGGTGAGGGACACGGGGCAGTGGGGACTTGGCAGTGCTGGGGTCATGGTTGGACCTGAGGAGCTTAAAGGTCTCTTCCAACCAGGACTACCCTGTGAGTCTGTGATTCACCTCCACCTCTACATGGGAAAAGTCTGTGCAGGATCCTGTGGTTTGCTCAGGACCAGAAGTGAAACCACTCTTCCCATGGAGATACAGAATCACAGAATGTCAGGGGTTGGAAGGGACCTCCAGAGATCATCAAGTCCAACCCCCCTGCCAGAGCAGGACCATCTAGTCCAGGGCAGGTCACACAGGAACACATCCAGGAGGGTCTGAAAAGTCTCCAAGGTGGGAGACTCCACAACCTCCCTGGGGAGCCTGTTCCAGAGCTCTGGAACCCTCAACAGGGGCACATGCAGCCTGCTCCAGGGATGGACACCACCCCAAAGCCATTAGACCTGCACTGGAGAGGTGAGCCAGCCTCGCTGGGAAGGTGGATGGATGGAGGGCCAGGGACTGTCTGCCCGGGCACGCTGGAGATTCCTGGGGAACAGACATTTCCAGGAGCTGTTCCACAAGGACTGACCCAGGAATTTGGCATTCCCTGCTGTAACAGAAGCTGTTCCTCAGCAACTGCCTACCAAACATGAACTCCACATGCTGTTTGCTGGCTTAGTCCTTCATCTGCTACACGACCTCACGCAAGGCAGCCACTCCTCTTCCACACTCTGCCCAGTTTTCACCTTTTAGACCACAGTGCTTGTTGAGATCATTCCTTTCTATGAAACCCACCGTAACTGGGCCTCCCAGTACAACCATGACACAAATAAGGTGCTGCTCATCCCATCCTGCTCACGGGCTCCCATGGGTCCAAGTCCTGCTGCTCCAGTTCCCCTGCACACGTCTAAGATCCCGGGTAAATCTCCTCTTGGCCTCGTCAATAGAAGGAAGAGCACAAAAGCCAAAAAGAGTTTGGCAATTTAAAACCTTATCTTCGTTCTTCCTTTATGCTGCTGACATATTAAAACTCAATTTCAAAATGGCTGCAGGCTCTTAAAATGTTTGCTGGTTCAGGTCCAAGAACATCCTTAAGCCCTTTTAAGATCTGCTGAGGCAAAGCTCAAACCTCAGAGAAAGGAGGTACCTGGAGAAAAGCATTTTGCAGTTGTCTTGTACGAGGTGAAGTCCAGTTGGACTCTCAGAAGTCTCAATTTGTTGTTAAAGAGTCATGAAGAAGGCTCTGTCCACTTGGGTTCTCTCAAAGCTGGCTGGGGATCTGCGCTTCACAGTGACTTTAGGCACAGTTCTCACAGAAAAAGAAGATCACAGAAGAGAAGTCTTCTCTAAATGTTCTTGCACAATAATGCACTAGAGCAGCTGTGCTGGAGAGCACGACAGAAGGGATCCAGTGATGGCAAAAAGCATCCCACTTCTGGGAAGATTTCAGAGCCCTTCGCCTCACGCGGGTTTGACATTAAGCGCTTCTGTAATGGCTGGAAAGTGAGAAGGAGTGGGCAGAAGACTGAAGAAGAAACCAGCTCCAGGAGGAGCCCAGGGACATATGGAAGCAGATTCCTCCAGCGGTACCTGGTGACTGGCTGGTGCTCAGCAAGAGAGATGATTTTCTGGTGACACCCTGAGCGAGTTCCTTTAACGTCACTGCTTCCAGACGTAACTCAGAGGGAACTCTGGCACCCCGTGGGCTGAAGAAGTGTGGACAGAAATAAACATCAAGGCAAAATATTTTTCAAGGCTGTTTTTGGCTCACAGACCCGTGCGTGCTAATACAGAAACCACAGGACTGAATATCAGCTTTCCACTGCCCTCCCCAAAAGGAGACAGATTTATTCTTTCTTAGTGACTTCCTTTTCATCACTGAAAAGCTCGTGGGGAAATAAAAGTATCTGTCACATTTTGCTCTTGCTTTCATCTCTTGTTTCAAATCCAACACAGGAAAAAACCTTTGACACGCTTTGAAATCTATCAAATGCAACATTCCTGAAAGAATGTCCAGGGAGGTGGTGGAGTCACCATCCCTGGAGTAGATGGAACACTTGAGGTTAGGTCTAGTGGTTAGGGAGATGTTGGGATGAAGGTTGGGCCTGATGATCCTGCAGGTCCTTTCCAACTAGAGGGATCCTGTGATCTATTTTAAAAATAAAGAACATTTCAACATGCAACGTGGAGAAACTGCTCTGGGTTTGCTTGGTTACACTTGGCCTTCCACCCAACCCCCAGAAAGGACTGGAGCAGACACCTGACAGGGATGCCACCTCCTCCCTTCATCCCACCACAAGAGCACTGCTGATAGCTAGGAAGGACACAGTTACTTGTTCTGCTGCTTTTAAACCTGCTGGGGAGATGGAATGGAATTAAAAAGAGTATTAAACACACAAGATCCAGGAAAGGTATTCAGCTACTGGGAAGAAGGATAAAAGGCTGATTTTTGAGATGGTCCCACTCCTTCCTTCTGTTTCAGTGACTACACTGAAATGCAAACCCCACGAATGGCACCGTGCCCTTGCAGGGCCATCACCTGCTCTCCTGAGGCCGTAAGGGAAGGCTCCTTGGAGCACATGCAGGAGCCAGATGTGCCTCCCACAAGCTGCTCTCTCACATCCCTGTGATTTTCCCAGTCAAGGTGACATTCTGGACCCAAGGGCCCATTTCCAAACCGTGCATGTGACTTGACAAAGTTGCAAGTCACTCCATTGGCACATAGGCACTAGGAAGATCCTCAGGTGCTCATCTGCAAGCTATAGGTGACCTCGGGCAGTCCCCCTCAGCCTCAGAAATCACAGATGTGTAGGCAGTCTTCTACAACCACAGGGTTGATTTTTCCATTGAAATCAACCCATCAAAGCTGGTCTCAACTCCCAGAATATTCAGAGACCTTCTAATGCCTTGTCAATGGAGCCACTGCAGGAGTATTAGCACCTTTACCTTGCTCTGTGGCAAATATGAGGCTCATACTGCATGAAATCAGAGTTACTTGAGGAAAATTACCCCAGCCTGGCAAAAGTCACATTCAGTGGGAAGGAACAGCAGGAGGAGTTATTCAGTAGGAGTGACAGCCTCAGCCATAAATGGAAGAGAAGGAAAGGGCCTAAAAGATGGAAATACTTTAAAAACCAGAAATACTAGTAAGGTTGAAGAGATAAAAGAGGATGATGGTCCCTACCTCTTGCTTAAGCAAACACTGAAGGAAAACCAGACTATGAGGCAACTGGTGGTTTTCCTTTCATCCTGAGGGATGCTCACACAGCAGCTTTCCTGAATTTTGTTTGCATATGTAAATAAGCAAGTTCCTGAACCTGCCTTTTGGGGTTGTTTTCACTGAAATGTTTCAGGTTTCCACAACAAGTATCATGGGCCAGTGTTGCTTCTATCACGTGCGTCAGGCCAGGAATTGGAAGGTGATTTCTATTTGCAAAAGAAAGAATCATGAAAAAATTCTCCCTGGTACTTCTATAAAGACAAGAAGGAGATAAATTAGCTCCCCTGGGAGCAAAGGGACTTTCCTGGTTTTCCTAAGAGTAGTTACTCCCACTTTGCAAACTGAGCCTGAGCTGAGAAAAGAGAAGTAGCTCGGACAAAACCATCACTTGCAGGGCTGGGCTCTGAACCCAGGAGTTTTGACTCCCTGTGCCATGGTTCTGTTTCTAGGTCACGCTGTTTCTCCTCTAAATATCAGTTAACAGGCCACTGGAAAGTTCAGCTTCTCAGTTAAAATGCAGTTTCAATTTCCTTAGATAAACCAAGATCACCGTGTCCTACTGCAAGGAAAAGCAACCAGCTGATTTGTCCCTCTGAGTGCTGTATGTCTAGCTTTAAAAGAAAGGAGCTATGATGCAAAGCCTCCTGGCAAAGGCTGGAGAGGGAAAAAAACATAAAAAAACTTGGAAAACTTCCCATGATTCAAGCAGATTCGTAATTCCTGATGATTCAGAGAAGGGCCTTTTTTAATGGCCTTAAAAAAAACTTTGTGGGAAGTCACTGACTATCTGAAGCAGCAAAGCAGCAGCACACACCTGAGCTACTGCCACCCTGAAGTGGGTGCAGCAGAGCCAGAGCCAGTACCACATGAATCCAGTGTTTTTGGAAGAGCGAGGCTCTTCCCACAGAGGTTGGCAGGGCTGTATGAGTTTGTCTCCCATCTCCAGAACCTTCTCCTCCATCTGCAGCTGCTCCAGCTCCACGGAGAGCTCCCATCTCTGCGTGGCAGGCACTCAGAGTGAGCAGGAACTCGCAGGCAGAAACGCACAGCTCTCTTCTGGAGACATGACAGATGCCTTCAGAGTTGGGAATGTGGCTTATTTTTTCTCTAAAAATGAAAGATTTATTAATAGCATGGTGTTGGGAAGCAAATATGGAGACTGATAAAGCGTGAGGGCTGACGGGGTTCTCCTCTGCCTCCTACTTCTGGTGGAACACTGAGACAACCAAGGAGCCTCTGCCCAGTGCTCCAGGACACAGCAGTGCCCACTGCCCCTCCAGCACAGCTCCCCTGTCTAGCTGGAAAGAACATGGCCCAATTCTCCCCCACAGACTGTCTGCTCAGCCACGGGGATGCAAAGAGGGCACAAAACACTCCTGCTAGGAAATATCCTAACACCTGCTTTGGTTGGGTGCAAGTGGCCACACACAACCAGAAATCCTGGGAACTGCTCCTCAGCTCCACGTCTCTTTTTCACAGGCTGCCCACAGCAAAACCAGGCAGCAGCAGGTTTAACAGAGAGAAAACATTTGCTTAATAAAGAGAAACCATTCCCAAGGGATAACGTAAGCCACCTTCTTACCAGCAACAGCAGCTGTCAGGACATCTCCTCAAGTACAACACCCACCTGAACACCAGACTGCCCAGTATTCAACACCCCCCAAACCACAGTGTCCCAACACCCTGTTTCTAGCTGGTGCCTGTACCCTGCACCACTGACACAACAAATAAACATTAAATTCACTTGTGTAAATGCAGAAAAGAACGTTCAGTTGTAGCCATTCGCAGCAAATTCAGTGGATTTCATGTGAATAACACCCTGCCAGTCACAAAACTGTTCTGAGTGTGGCAAGAAACATCTGCCCCAAAGTCCCAAAACATTCTGTTACCCACACCAACGTCCTGATGTGACCTGACAGCTGTTCTACCCAGGTTCTGAAAGGTCACATCACAATTGTCACCTACACCATCAAACCTCCAGCTTCTCAAGTGGCACAGCCAAGGCTGAGATAGAGATGGTCATTGTCTCAGCTTATTCAAATTAAATTGCTATCAAAGAAAGCAATGAAACTAAACAGTGGAGAAGTATCTCTGTTCTAAGTCATGCAGCCTTCTAGGAAAAGCAGTAATCATGCTCTCCTTTATTTCACCAGAAGATCCCTGCCCTCCATTTCTAGCACAGCTTACTCACCACTTAATACATCCCAGCACCTATAAATGCCTCCTGCCACACCACCTCAATTCCACAGGCAAATATTTTAAACATAAAAATCATGAAGATGAAAGGAAGTCAATTAGTTTATCTCACTTTGGTCACGATTCTGTATCACACTGTTTCATAACAATCAAATTCAGACTGAATTCCATGCAGGTAAAGAAATACACACAGAACAATTACTGTTACCCATCAGATAAATCCTTATTGCCCTCATGGTTAAAAATGGCACGTTATTACAACTTCATCTGGTTTTAGTTTCCAGACCTTGTACTCCTAAATCCATCCAAGCAGGTGTTTAAAGATCAATCATATAACCTCTGTTACACCTCCAAGAAAAACACAGAACAAACCAAACCGACCAAACAAGCCCCCTCCAAAGACTCCATTCTTTGTCTTCCACTCAAACCATACCCAAACCTGTGATTTCCCAAGAAAAAAAAGGTGGTTTAGTGACTTCCTTCTTGCAGACTCACTTTCTGGGTCATATAATAAGGGTCAAAGTCCTCCAGTGGTACAGCAACCAGGCCTTTTGGGATGTCCCCGTAGATGAAAGGCAAATTCTTCCCCGCCTCAAGGTCACTGTTTGGTTTTGGTTTGCTGTCTTCATCGTCGTCCCGGTGGCTGCTGTCTTGCTTTGGACGCTGCTTCTTCTTCAGCTCTGCAATGTGTTTCTCAATGTTAGCCAGAGACTCCGGAGTGAAGGGTTTAAAACTATCAGGGCCTGGTGGTGCGAGCAGCCGTGCTGCCATCTTTTCATCCTGCAGCAGCTTCTTTAGTGATGTTGCACCCCGGACAGGTCAGCTCTGCAGGGGAGCAAAGAGCAGAACAAAGTCAGTCCCTGCCAGAACAGGCAGCACAGAGCAGCACTGGTGACCCAAAGGCAGCCCTGGTCACCAAGGCTTCGCCGAGCGAGGTGGGCAGACCCAACACGAGACCCAACACGAGCTATGGGCAGAAGGACATCACTGCTGGGTGGGGATGGACCTGCCTGCCATGTGAACCTCCTGGGCACGGGGTGAACCTGCCCGTCCCTGCCCACCACGCTGCCTCACCACGTTCTACAGCTCAGGCAGAACCTGGATCTCCAACGGCCACGCTGACGGCCGCCCTGGTTTGGGGCTCTCCTGACCACAAACCCTATTCCACAGAGCAGAAACTCCACTACAGAAATCCTTCTGAAAAACAACTCTATCAACAACTAGTGATCAGGGGTTTCATTCCTTTCAGGGCCTAAGAATGAAATCATTTTTTTACAATTTCACCAAGTACAATGGTAATTTCTGAAAGTTAAATTTCTAGAACATGTGGGTTAGAGGCAGAGTCTTCTGGCAACACAAACGAGCAGCTCTCCATGATAAAAAGAAAAGGGGAGCAGCCAAGGTGCAGCAGCAGAGCTGAGGAAGACCTCGCAGACCTTCCAACCTGCAAAGGAAGGAAGAAAATCCTCAGAGAGGATTTTCCACTGTCCCTACCCCTCGCACCTCGCTCCCTTTCCCCCTTCCTCCTGCCCTGAGGAAGTTCCTTCAGCCGAACCCGGCCGCCTACAAACCCTCTGCAGCTTTGCACCTTGTGCCAAGCTCTCGCCCGAGAAGCAGCAACAAGCAGCTATTGCATTTCTGAGCTCCTGGTGCCTCCTCAAGCTTTTCACACTCCAGGAGGAGGCCAAGAGAGGAGAGGAATGACAGAAAGCCTGCACTGATGCAACAGCACTGCAGTACTGCAGGCTGGAATAGAACCCAGCCCTGCCACAGCTTGGCACCTCAGGGAGGGACCCAGGCACCAAAGTGGCAACAAATTCAGGAGGAAAGGGAAAACAACCACGAGTATACAGCACGGGAAGAATCTGAAAGCTGTGCAGGACAAGGTTCCTTCCATAAGGGAGAAAGCTCATCAGTAAGGTCAGATCTTGTAAGCTAACACACACAGCACCAAAACATCTATGAAAGATTTGGAATCTCTGGAAGAGGAACGACTTTCAAATTCCTTAAAAACTATCACCTAGAATGGAGTTGTTAAAATTTACCTATTTTAGTACAATGTTTGCCACCAACAGCCTTCACAGCCCTTGGCTTTGAGGACTGTCCTGTGTCCACGGGGGAAGGGCTGGAGAAGCCAGGGGCACTCCCACCCCTATGGGCCAGGCAGGACACATCTCCCCAGCCTGAGCAATGAAACCAAGGATCACAACCTCCCACGGACTGCACTGGACTTCCCGAGCAAATACAGCTCCCAAATAACCCAGTCCTTTCTCAAGACCAGCTGGAGATCCCAGCCTGTAGCACATACCTGAGGTACCTCCAAAAGCCCCACACATCCAGAGGAGAACAGCCTTCAAAGTGATTGCAGCTTATTCCCTGCAACTGCCTCACTTGGATTCACACACAAATCTAAAGCTGAGCCACACGTGTAGAACGTGAAATGCTGTTTCCATCTCAGGTTTTATTTGGAGATCCAAAAAACTTACATACAGATCCACCTCCTTCTGTAACTGCACAGCACAGCCTGGGACTCTTCCTATCAACTTGACCAGGTATTTTTAAAGTAATAATAATAAAGACTCAAAAAAGATGGCAAGAGGGGAGAGAAAAGCCAGTATCTTGGTCACATTATCTCCAGAAACATCACAGAATAGCCTGCTGATATTAAGGAAAAATTAATTTATTCTATTCTTGCAGCATTTGCATGCATTTAATTACCAAATTTCCCACATACTGTGAAACTCTAGAGCAGCGTTGGGGATGTGGTCTAATTGAATGGCACAGATAAATATGTAAGGCCTGAATTTAGAAACCAAAGTAGCTCAGGGACACAGCATAAAAAAGGGAAGAACTGAAGGCACAACCCCCTGCCTGATTTGTACACACAATTACACAACCAGCAACTGGAAGCAACCAACTGATCTGCTTGGTGGCAACTTCAAAAAAAATACACCACCCCACACAAAACCAACAAAAAAACCCTCAAACACACTCTCCCCAGTCTGGTAGACAACTACACATCACCGTGGCTTGACAAAGATCCTCCTTTAATAAATCAAGAGACAATCTGATGCTGCACCAACAAACCAGGTTACAGGTTTGCCTCACTCCACTTTTCTCCCTCTGTTCACACACAATGTTGATTGTTCTGCTGCTGAGGGGACAAGGAACAATTGCTTTATTTCAGCATTTTGTTCTTACTTGTAGGTACTTGTTGGTACTTCTTACTGGTACTTGCTTGACATCAACACCTGACAGTGACCTGGGGCTTTCACTTCTCAGGCAGCTCTTACCTGTCCCGACTTAATTTGTCTTCCTAGGAAATTATCCCACGTTTGAAAAACGGACAAAACTTGGATGTAAACTGGAAGGATGAGGATGGAATGGTTATTTCATTCCTTAAACCAGACCTATGCAGCAGTTTTTAACTCTCCAGTAGAGCAGCACTACATGTTCTTACAATAACAAGCTACGCTTTGCAGCTCATCACCTAATCCTCACCTTTACTCAGCACATGCACACCTAACCACCCAGCATATTCCAGAGCTAGTTCTCTTTTTAAAAAATAAAACAGACAAATTGTTTGGAATGCCCCAGTTACACGGCCCCACCCAGAGGAGGTTGGACAGAGTCATGCAACCAACACCCACCAGCAAGGAGCTGGGGTCAAAACTGGACGTGGGGAGCAATCTAGTTGTTACTGAAGCAAAAAAGGGTGAGAGTAGCAAGGATTAACAATTTGGAGATTTCCTGGTTTTCTCAGTAAAAGAGAAAACCTCAAGAAGAAAATTTCCCCTGAGGATACAATAATATTTCTTAAACTTCTGTCAGCACTCACCAAGGAGGGCTGAGTATTCACTGGAAGAAGAGAATGAGGTGAGAGCACATGGACGTCTGCTTAACCCTCCCAAATCCCCCCCACCCAGTGAGGGTGTCAGCACATCTGCCTCCTGGGTGAATTCAGGCTCTGATCTGTTTTGGGAAATCTTTCTGCTGTAGAGGCCTGTGTGGGAAGCAAGAGGGGTGAGCTGGTGGTCATTCCTTTCCCTTACTCCACGTTTCAATCAGTTACTACTAGAGGGTGTTCAAAACCCATCAGACCTTATCTAATTATTTGATTTTTTAAAATAAAACTACTGAAGACCTTTGCTAAAATTAGTTCTTACCCACGTGTTGACTGAATGAACAAATATTAAACTATCTTCATCCTGAAGATCTCAAGATTTAAGTAGAAAAGTTTCTCTGCAGAAAGAAACACAGAAAGGGAAAATAATTTGTCCAAGGTCACCTGGAAATCAGTGGTAGAACTGGAAGCTGACCTCAAGCACTGGTGATCTGGTCCCAGGCACGTGGAGTTTGGTGCTCAGAGCTCCCTGGGGCCAAGCTGCTTATTTACACGTTTTTCAAAGATGAAAGATTTTACACTAGAAAAACCACTGTACTGAGGTGCCCAATTTCTAAGACTTAATTATTTTCTCCTAAATGTTCCCAGCAGTCCTTTTACTGGTACATTATGAAATATGCTAATAAATTATTCAAGCTGATTGTCAAAATAAATTAAAAAAACACTTTTGAGGCAATATCTTCACTTTAATACATTTCTTCACTTATTAATTTGTGAGGTTCAGCCATTCACTGTCTTACAGTGCCTTCCAGAGAGAGCCCTTCTATGTGGATTTTTACATAACCTGCAGATGCACGTGGCTTTTGATTGGAACACGCAGGGTTGGGGCAGAAAGGAAAATACAGTGTGGATTAAAAGCCCTCAAATTCTGCTGCATGAGAGCCCAGAAAACTCCCAGCCAAACCCAAATATCTATGCATGAGAAAAGCCGTGGCTGGAAGTGGCCTTCAGAACAACTCAGCCATCTCCATCTGCAGTAAATTCTGTCTAGAAGAGGCCAATTTTATCAATGAAAAGGGACAATACTAGAGCTGCCCGAGATGCTGGAGGAACCCTCCCTTAGAAAAGCTCCCATTTGGTGCTATAAAGTGGAAGGAAGAGGAAATGTTTTCACTATCAAGTGAGATTGTGCTGCTGGTCATTTTCCCCACCCTATGTAAAAAATCCCAGAAGTTTCCTGGTCACTCGTCTCTTAGAGCTCAAGGGCAGACTCTGGACAGGGCAAGACAGGGGTTGTGCTCCTGGGACAGCAGTGGCAGAACCAAACTTAAGCACACACCTCTAAAGGTGAAAAAGAAACTGAACAGAAACTTAAGGAGGAGGGAGATGCACAAAAGCAACAGCAACATGTTAGAAAACACAGGTAACATTTAAAGATGCTTCCATAAAAACCTCAGAAACTGAAGACCTGGTGCTGTGGGCTTGTCCAGTCCCTGCCAGGAGCAGTGTGACTCCTGCAGGATCACTCAGTGAGTTATCAGAATGAAACCAGTTAACCCCAGCTCTCCAGCTCCCCGTTAGCCACTGCTCTGAGTTTATCATTCATTTCACACAAGAACGTGGAGATTCCTCCAGACCAAGCTGAAGTGCAGCACTTCAACTTCCCCTTTCTAAAGCCTGACTGCTGAACAAAGAATTGTTCACAAGAGTTGCTGTGTAACAGTTAAGACCCTAACCCAAATTTAATCCCTTGTTCAGTTCACTCAGCCTATCAGTGACCCATAATACAGGAGCAAAGTCAACAGATATTCCATACAATAATTTAGGAGTTAATGTAATGTGGAGCACTCAGATGGTAGGATTACTAATGGGACTATTTTGAAGGTCTCCTCACCAGAACAATTCTATGGTTCTACGCTGTCTTCATCTTTTATCACCCCATGGATATCTCACCTGATGAGACAAAAATCCTAGACCTGGTTGTCTGAACATCACCCCCCTGCTACTGATTTCACCCATCAAGAAAAAGTTCCTCTCTGGCTGGAAACGCCACTGGAGCAGTGGCCTTTGTCCAACCCCGTGTTCCTAGGGTACCTTCCCACCTAGGTGAAACACATCACACGCTGAAACCACGTTAAATCACTCAGGTTGATGAAATCCACAGTCAGGAGAAGGATCTGCACCTTCAGCTAGCAGCTGGGCTCCTTAGAACCAGTTTTAATGAGCAGTGACACCTCTCAGATTTCCACAGAACTGCTGGGAATTCAGCATGTCTGGAAAGAAAAACAACTTTTTCTTATTCTTGTCCTGGGAGTAACAGTATTTTTGTGTAGCATCCATTACAGAAACAATTTCATTTATGCCTGGGCACGCCCTAAGCCAGGAAATAAAATCAGATAATTGAAGCACTGTGGACAGCTACACACTGGGATGAGCTTCGACTGTTGGTTTTCAAGTACCCTTCCTCAAAACCCAATGCCAGAAATGCCATCTCAACAGCCAGAGAGAGCCAGATATTGCTGAGTTTGCCCCAAAAAGCTGTAGGAGCTTCTGCTTCCAAGCAAGCAGTACCTCCTCCCTCAGAGGCCAGATGGAATGGTTTCAAAGCCCTAAATGAATAGCTGTGTGCTTGTACTTTTTATTTGGTTTTATAATTCATATGGGGAGTTCCAGTAAAAACAACATATCATATCAAGAGAGAAAGGAAGTGGCTTTTAGTCATCTTCAACATCTTCTGCTCCCTGCTTTCCTAGCAATTAAGGGTTTTTTTAACTCTAAGGCCACTACCTGTAAAGCTCACAAAGTGTAAGAAGTGATTCAACAATTAAAGCATTGCTGCATTTTTGGGGGGCAGGATGGAGGAGGAAATCCTCCTGGAATTAACTGCTGAGGATATTTTACTTATAAATGCAAACCCCTCATACCTTTCTGCTGGCACAGGAGCAGTATGAGTACCAGGAACTGAGACTTTGAGATCTTAGCTAGCAAAATTTTAGCATTCTGAAATGGCTGTTTTCCAAAAGGAGCAATTTCACAGTTTTGCTACAGCCCAGTCCCTGCTGGAGACTCAACTTCAAACACGCTCCATCAGGCAGAGGCAATCCTTTGGAACAGGACAAAACTGAGGGACAAGAAGGCAGAAGTTACTCTAACTTTGGAACAGCACTGAAAGGCAGAAATTCACACGAAGCGTTAAAACCTGAGCAAACACCAAGGAGGGTTTTTAACACCCTTCTGCACCTCTTTTTCTACCTGTTCCCTCCAGCTTTGTGACTGCCCACTCCTCACAGAAGCAAA
Organism: Merops nubicus; assembly: GCF_000691845.1. NCBI lineage: Eukaryota > Metazoa > Chordata > Aves > Coraciiformes > Meropidae > Merops > Merops nubicus. The sequence goes on from NW_008618527.1 coordinate 54,013, forward strand.
ACAACAGGGTGTAAGAAAGTCCCAGCATTTAGCTATTTCTGAAGCTCCCTAAACTCCAGCCAACAGTCCCACAACGACAAGCCCTCCGCTGCCACTAACACGAGCTATCCGGGGCGATCTCTCTGTGGTTCCTTAAATCACTTTCCCCATACTTGTTCCCAACTCCAGCACTCTCGTTTCATTACTTCACCACACCTTCTTTAAGGTTCCTTTGGATGCAGCAACAAATTATTGATTCCCTTTCCCCGTGGCTGTCAGTGGCTGTCGCAGCCGCCCGATGCTGAATGGGAATCACGTGGCGTGGACGCCGCACGGCCCCGGGGCCAAGCACCTCCCCAGCCCCTGAAAAATACCCACTGCCAACTGATGGGGACAGCCAGATCAGCCCGTTTTCATGAAAAAAGCACATGCTCAAGGCAAGCACAGCAGGAGGAAGAGGATACCACGATTTAGATTTTCCAGCTGCTTTGTTTTCACTCAAGGCTGACTTGGTTTCTGCTGTATTTCACCTCCTCTACCTGAGGATGAAAGTACATCCAGGCTCCATCTCTTGCCACATGCAATCCCTCGCTTTCCTGTTTATTAGAAACCCAGCTTTCCACCTCCGTTCACAAAATATTGACATAATCATCCCAGTTCCACCGAGCAGTACAATATCTATACCATGATCTAGATAGAAGCCATACGTACGAGCTTATATAACCAGTTAAACGATTTGTAATAGGTCCAGGTCCTTTCCCCGAGGATGAATGACCGTGTAGAAGTATTGAAAAATGTAAAAAAAACCACCAGGCAGCCCCTTCGGTCAGGTCGTTAGTAATTTTGATATCCCCGAGGTGAAGGAAGGAGGCATTTTAAAGCCCCAGCAGATGGCAAACCCAGCTCGGCGAGCTCCGAGAGGCCTCCCGGTTAACTCGTGTGGGAGCTGCATTACGGAGCCCCGGCCGCTCGGCTGCTCC